>NC_091984.1:193380884-193428384 GCF_044704955.1 Pristiophorus japonicus | reverse complement strand
GACCGGCTGCCCCATCTAGCAATTGCTGTCCTATCCTTATAGCTAGGTTATGCAACATGCAGCACACTACAATAAACTCAGCAACCTGGTCAGGGCGGTATTGCAGGCTCTCTCCAGTGGGGTCCAGGCATTTGAATTGCTGCTTTAGCACTCCTATTGTCTTTGATGATATTGTGTGTAGCTGTGTGGCTTTCGTTGTAACGCTTCTCGGCTTCCGTCTGGGGATTACACAGGGTGGGGGGGGGGGGGGGGGGGGAAAGAGGGGGGGTCATGAGCCAGCTGGCAAGGGCAAATCCTTTATCCCCCAGCATCCAACCGTGACTTTGTGGCTGACTGTTAAAACAGGTCAGAGACAGTGCTCTCTCGCAAGATGTACGCATCATGGATGCTGCCTGGAAAACTATTATTTACTGCCATGGTGATTTGGTTGAGATCGATAACGAGCTGCATATTCAGGGAGCGGAATCCCTTTCGGTTACGAAACACCTCCACATCCTGTAAAGATGCTCTCAGGGTGATGTATGTACAGTCTATTGCTCCCTGCACCTTGGGGAAGTTTGCTATTCGAGAAACCCAAAGCCCTCCCGGTCTGTGCCTCCCTGGTCATCGGGAAGCTTATAAAGTCCATCCTGCGTGTGTAAAGGGCTTTTAGTTATCTGTCGAATGGAGCAATGTGTGGTGTGCTGAGAGATACCACAGATGTCGCCAGTTGAAGCCTGAAAGGAGCCCAATGCGTAGAAGGAAAGTGCAGCAGTAACCTTTACCTCAACAGGCAGTGCGGTCATGATGGTACTGGTAGGCTGCAGATTTCTCTTAATTAGCTGACATATCTCAGCGATGACCTCCTTTCGGAAGCACAGCCTCCTAAGGCACGTGTTATCGGACAAGTTCAGGTATGATTTCTTTTCCCTGTAAGTTCATCGGGTGCAAGGCCTCCTCCTCCTCCGCATCTGTCTGCCATCTCTTTGGGCTCTTCACTAAACCCAACTTCAGTCTTCAAGTGAGCATTTACAAATAATGGCATAGAAGTTACAGACCCCATCACTAATGCTATCAATGCCCTTTATGGTCCGCAATAAATATAAATGTAAGGTCTGTCAATAGGCCCTTAAATATCTCAAATTAAAATTATCCTGATAAACCCCTTCAAGCAGCCTCTCACTTCCTCCGACTTTCAAAATGGCGTCTGTAGTGCTGAATACTGTGAACAGTGCCAGGTAGGAGCAGCTTTTCTCCAGCGATCAACCCGGCGATGTGTCGAAAGTTGCGGTGGGCAATCACCTTGGCCATGTGAAATTCTTGAGCGCCGAAAGTTGGGCCGGCGATCTTTGGGCAATGTTCCGGCCCAACTTTCCATTTAAAAATTTTTTTTTTTTTTTTTTTTTTTTTAAGTAAAATGGGCGATAGCCTGCCTGTTTAGGCGATAGCCCAGCGATCATCAGTGGAATGTCTAGCCCATAGTCTCAGAATAAGGGACCATCCATTTAAAACGGAGATGAGGAGAAATTTTTTCTCTGAGGGTTGTAAATCTATGGAATTCTCTGCCCCAGCGAGCTGTGGAGACTGGGTCATTGAATATATTTAAGGCGGAGATAGACAAATTTTTTGAGTGTTAAGGGAATAAAGGGTTAAGGGGAGCGGGCAGGGAAGTGGATCTGAGTCCATGATCAGATCAGCCATGATCTTATTAATTGGCGGAGCAGGCTCGAGGGGCCAGGTGGCCTACTCCTGCTCCTATTTCTTGTGTTCTTATATAAAAGCCCTCCTGAACAACGAAGAACAGTAACACGTTCTTGAGTGAAGATTAACTCATTATATTTAGGGTGCACCTTTGACAAGCTTTTCAAAGGGTTCATTACCAATTATTCTAAAACATGGTTCATGAACAGTGCTACGTGCTGTGTCAGGCATTCATTAAATGATATCAAGAGACGGATATCAGATTTTTTTGTGAAATCATAATTACTTTCCGTAAATCACCAACTGAATTTTCTTTTAAAAAAATTACAAAATTAATCCAGTAAAAGCCAAAAGTGATTAACCACTTTATTCGTTAATACACACAATTTGTGATTTCTCTATGATCTCTTAAAACCTATTCAATGTGGAATTTAACAAATATAATGGAACATTCACATTAACTGTCATATTGGATTTATAAAAATATTGAAATGGATTAGTACATTCTAAAAATATAACAATCGTATTTTCTTTGTTAACTAGCCACATTAATACCATCAGGTTTAGATCCCACACTGCTGCTATTATACCAAGAGGAAGAAGGAAAAGATGTGATCTGAACATTGGCTGCAATGTTCCTCAGAGGTTATCTCAAATTCATTCAGGACTGGCTTGAAATTAATTTTCACACATTTGGTTTTAAAGCAAGTGAAATTAATAACTATTGGAATATGAACCAGTCTTTGAAAAACAAGTCACAGGTGTTCTGGAAGAAAAGCAAACTGAAAAGCATTGAAATAAGGGAAGAGATTGAACTTATCAGATATACTTCAGTCACCAGTTAAATTTTTCCTGTACTTGGTGAGCATTGCAACACTAACTATTCATGGTGTATTTGCTGCAGGCTCCTGCTGACATCACACTGAAACTAACCAGGCTATCCTCTGAATTTATATTGACAAAAAATCAAGCAGGCTGTTTTTTTATATTTTGTGTAAAAAGGCTGGACAGTTTTTCTAGAGCACAGCTCAGTCGCAATTAACAAGCAGTACTGTTCATATTTACCATTTTATTTAAATCAATTAATTCCAATGAAAAAAATATTTTGAAGCTCATTTCATATTATTTGCCGTCACATTGTATTTACTTACTACTCACCTACAGATTCATGAGAATTACAACCCATCAAACCTATATCCGTGCTTGTCCCTTTAAGTTATCATATCATTTGCCATCTCCTCTCCTTATACCCCTTTTATATTTTTTCTTTTTCAGATGCTTATCTAAAATTTAATAGTTTCCAGTTTCCCAGCCCCAACTATCTCCTTTTCACCATGGACGTCCAATTGCTCTACACTTCCATCCCCCGCAGGATGACCCGAGGCTTCTTCCTCGAGCAGAAGCCCAACCAGTACCCATCCTCCAGAACCACCCTCCTCCGCCTGGCTAAACTTGTTCTCAGATTGAACAACTTCTCCTATAACTCCACTCACTTCCTCCAAATTAAAGGTGTTGTATGAGAACCTGCATGGGTCCCAGCTATGCCTGCCTTTTCGTGGGATATGTGAAACATTCTTTGCTCCAGACCTACTCGGGTCCCCTCCCTCACCTCTTTTTCCAGTACATTGATGACTGTATCGGTGCTGTTTCCTGAAAATTTCATTCATTCACTCTGCATCCAATTTCCACCCTTCCCTCACCTTCACATGGTCCATCTCCGACTCTTCCCTTCCTCAACTTTTCCGTCTCCATCTCTGGGGCTGGGCTTTCGACCAGTATCCAATATAAGCCCACAGACTCACACAGCTACCTGGACTACATTTCCTCCCACCCCACAACCTGTAAGGACTCCATTCAATTCTCCCAGTTTCTCCGTCTCCACGCATCTGCTCTGACGATGCCACCTTTCACACTAGTGCCTCTGACATGTCTTCCTTTTTCCTCAAAAGAGAATTCCCCTCCGCCGTAGTCAACATGGCCCTCGACCGCATCCGTTCTATTTCCCGCACCTCTGCTCTCACCCCTTCCCCTCCCTCTCAGATCCAGGACAGGGATCCCCTTGTCCTCACCTTTCACCCCACCAGCCTCCACATTCAACAGATCATCTTCCCCATCTCCAACGTGATCCCACCACCAATCACATCTTCCCCTCCTCCCTTCGGTATTCCGAAGGGACAGCTCCCTCCGCGACACCCTGGTCCATTCCGCAGTCACCCCCAGCACCCCTTCCCATAGCATTTCTCTGTGCAAGCGCAGGAGATGCAACACCTGCCCTTTGACCTTCTTCCTTCCCATTATCCAGGGCCCCAAATACTCCTTCCAAGTGAAACAGCGATTTACTTGTACTTCTTTCAATTTATTATACTGTATTCACTGCTCACAATGTGGTCGCCTCTACATTAGGGAGACCAAGCGTAGATTGGGTGACCGCTTTGCGGAGCACCTCCGTTCAGTCCGTAAGTGTGACCCTGAGCTTCCGGTCGCCTGTCACTTTAATTCTCCACTCCATTCTCACTCTGACCTCCCCTTCCTCAGTCTCCTACACTGTTCCAACGAAGCTCAATGCAGGCTCGAGGAACAGCACCTCATCTTTCCTTTAGGCACTTAAAAGCCTTCTGGACCCACATTGAATTCAACAATTTCACAGCATAGCCACTGCCAATCTTTGGCTCCCTTCCCTTCTCTCCCCCCTCCCACCCCCCGTTTCTTTTTTTCTCCTTCATCTCTAATGGCAACTGGCCATTATTCCACCATTCACACCCTATCTTCACAAATGTTTTTCTAACTCCTGGCATTACCATTTCAATTTGGCCCATCATCCCTTTTGTCTCTAATCTCTCCTGCCTTTCACCCCATCACAGACCTTCCCTTTTGTTCTTTCTTCAACTCCCCCTTTCAGTGCTGGTTAAGAATGCGTTCATTCCGAACACTCTCCAGTTCTGATGAAGAGTCGTCGACCCGAAACGTTAACTCCACTTCCTCTCCACTGATGTTGAAATTTCCAGCATTTTCTGTTTTTATTCCAGATTCCAGCATCCAATGTATTTTGCTTTTGTTTAAATGATGTGTCTCTGCATCAATAGCCACTTGCGGGTTAAAGCATTCTATGCTCTGAGAACCCGATTTGTGAAAAATGTTCCTCCAACTTACCCTCGATTCTGAGTGGAAATCCCGTTTTTGTCCGCTTATTACCAATTCACAAACTTGAGCAAACAATAGAATCATAGAAGTTTACAGCATGGAAAGAAGCGCAGGCCACGAGGCTATCCAGCCTAATCCCACTTTCCAGCTTTAGATCCGTAACCGTGCAGGTTACGGCACTTCAAGTGCACATCCAAGTACGTTATAAATGTGGTGAGGGGTTCTGCCTCCATCACCCTTTCAGGCAGTAAGTTCCAGACCCCTCCCCCCGTCGTGTGAAGAAATGTCCCTTCAAATCCCCTCTAAACCTTCTACCAATTACTTTGAATTTATGCCCCCTGGTTGTTGGCCCCTCTGCTAAGGGAAATAGTTCCTTCCTATTCACTATATCTAGGCTCTTCATAATTTTATACTCCTCAATGAGGTCTCCTCTCAACCTCCTATGTTCCAAGGAAAACAAACCCAGCCTATCCAATCTGTCCTCATAGCCAAGATTTTCCACTCCCAGCAACATCCTCATAAATCTCCTCTGTACCCTCTCCACTGCAATCATGTCCTTCCTGCAATGTAGTGACCGGAACTGCATGCAGCACTCCAGCTGTGGCCTAATGCCTAACCAGTGTTTTATACAGTTCAAGCATAACCCTGCGCCGCCCCCCCCCCCCCCCCTGCTCTTATATTCTATGCCTCTGCTAATAAAGGCAAACATTCTGTATGCCTTCTTAACCACTTTACCTACCTGGCCTGCTACCTTCAGGGACATGCACTCCAAGGTCCCTTTGTTCCTCGACACCGCTCAGTGTTCTATAATTTAATGTGTATTCCCTTTCCTTGTTAGCCCTCCCCGTATGCATTACCTCACACTTCTCCGGATTAAATTCAGTTTGCCACTGTTCTGCCCATCTGACCACTTGATTGATATCTTCTTGCAGTCTACAGCTTTCCTCTTTATCGACCACACAGCTGATTTTAGCATCATCTGCAACTTCTTAATCATACCCTCTATATTCAAGTCGAGATCATTGATGTATACCACAAAAAGCAAGGGACTTAATACTGAGCCCTGCGGAACTCCACTGGAACATCCTTCCAGTCACAAAAACACCCATCAACTATTACCCTTTGCTTCCTGCCTCTGGGCCAATTTTGGATCCAACTTGCCACTTTGCCCTGGATCCCATGGGCTTTTACTTTCGTGACCAGTCTGCCATGTGGGACCTTATCAAAAACTTTGCTAAAATCCATATACACTACATCATACACACTGCCCTCATCAACCCTCCTAGTTAACTCCTCGAAAAATTCAATCAAGTTAATCAGACACAATCTTCCCTTAACAAATCCGTGCTGACTGTCCACAATTAATCCGTGTCTTTCTAAATGTAGATTTATCCTGTCCTTCAGGAGTTTTTCCAATAATTTTCCCGCCACTGAGGTTAGACAGACTGGCCTGTAATTACTCGTTCTATCCCTTTCTCCCTTCTTAAACAAAGATTTACTTTCACTACTTACCCTCTATTCCCATAGATAAAACCCAGAATTGAATTTGTCTTTTACGGTTTTGTATTAGCACTACCACCTTTAAAGATCAATGTAGCTACAGCCACAGATCGCTGTTCCTCTACTTCAAAGATTCTTGTTATTTAGAATGTTGGTTTTGACTCTTCCTCCCCAAAGTGTTTACAGTACTTCATATTTCTCAGCATTGAACTACATCGACCATCTATCTGCCCAGTAAACTAACCTATGTCCTCCTGTAATTTTCCCCAGTTTGCCATGCCCCTTAACTTGGTATCAGCAACCTTGAACGTCATTACTCTTCTGCCCATGTCTAAATCACACACAAATGGAAACGAGAGGGGTCACAGCAGAGATCCCACATTCCAATCCACTATTACCCACATTCCAATACAAAAATCATCTTTTAACCGCTCTCTGCCCCTGTGACATTTCCTACCTATACAGCATTCCTTTCAATACCATGTGTCTTTGGCCCCAAGTTTCCACATGATTTGCTCCTGATTTTTTAGGAGCAACTGGTGTAGAACGGAGTATCTTAGAAATCGGAATTCTCGTCATTTAGTTTGCTCCAGTTCTAGTCAATTAGAACAGTTTCACTTTGGAACAGAATTTTTTTTCCAAAAGGGGGCGTGTCCGGCCACTTACGCCAGTTTTCAAAGTTTCGTCAGTGAAAACTTACTCCAAACTAACTTAGAATGGAGTAAGTGAAGATTTTTGTACGCTCAAAAAAACCTTGTCTACACTTTAGAAAATCAGGCGTAGGTTACAAATCAGGCGTAGGGAATGGGGGCGGGGGTTTAAAGGGAAGTTTACAAACATTAAACACTTCAGTTTTACAAATAAAGAGCCATCATCAATAATAAATGATAAATACATCAATAAATCAACCAAAAAAAAATTAAGAAGAAATAATTTTCTACTTACCGACTGCAGCACCGGGAGCCCTCCAACAGCGTGCTGGGATGCCCTCCAACAGCGTGCTGGGATGCCCCCCCCCCCCCCGCAGTGTGTCTGTGTCAGTGTCTCTATCTCTCTGTATGTCTGTGTGTGTCTCTCATTCACTGTCTGTCAGTGTCCGTGTTTCTGATAGAGGGATGGGGGAGGGATGGGGGAGGGATGGGGGAGGGATGGGGGAAAAGGGGGGGAGGGATGGGGGAGAAGGGGGAAAGGAGATGGGAGGGGGGGGGAAGAAGGAGATGGGAGGGGGGGGGAAGAAGGAGATGGGAGGGGGGAAAGGAGGAGATTGGGGGGAAAGGAGGAGATTGGGGGGGTGGGGGAAGGAGATTGGGGGGGTGGGGGAAGGAGATTGGGGGGGTGGGGGAAGGAGATTGGGGGGGTGGGGGAAGGAGATTGGGGGGGTGGGGGAAGGAGATTGGGGGGGTGGGGGAAGGAGATTGGGGGGGTGGGGGAAGGAGATTGGGGGGGTGGGGGAAGGAGATTGGGGGGGTGGGGGGGAAGGAGATTGGGGGGGTGGGGGGGAAGGAGATTGGGGGGGTGGGGGGGAAGGAGATTGGGGGGGTGGGGGGGAAGGAGATTGGGGGGGTGGGGGGGAAGGAGATTGGGGGGGTGGGGGGAAGGAGATTGGGGGGGTGGGGGGGAAGGAGATTGGGGGGGTGGGGGGGAAGGAGATTGGGGGGGTGGGGGGGAAGGAGATTGGGGGGGTGGGGGAAGGAGATTGGGGGGGTGGGGGAAGGAGATTGGGGGGGTGGGGGAAGGTGATTGGGGGGGTGGGGGAAGGTGATTGGGGGGGTGGGGGAAGGAGATTGGGGGGGTGGGGGAAGGAGATTGGGGGGGTGGGGGAAGGAGATTGGGGGGGGTGGGGGAAGGAGATTGGGGGGGGGGGTGGGGGAAGGAGATTGGGGGGGTGGGGGAAGGAGATTGGGGGGTTGGGGGAAGGAGATTGGGGGGGTGGGGGAAGGAGATTGGGGGGGTGGGGGAAGGAGATTGGGGGGGTGGGGGAAGGAGATTGGGGGGGGTGGGGGAAGGAGATTGGGGGGGGGGTGGGGGAAGGAGATTGGGGGGGTGGGGGAAGGAGATTAGGGGGTTGGGGGAAGGAGATTGGGGGGTGGGGGAAGGAGATTGGGGGGGTGGGGGAAGGAGATTGGGGGGGTGGGGGAAGGAGATTGGGGGGTGGGGGAAGGAGATTGGGGGGTGGGGGAAGGAGATTGGGGGGTGGGGGAAGGAGATTGGGGGGGTGGGGGAAGGAGATTGGGGGGGTGGGGGAAGGAGATTGGGGGGGGTGGGGGAAGGAGATTGGGGGTGTGGGGGAAGGAGATTGGGGGGCGGGGGAAGAAGAGGGAGGGAGGCTGAACGGGCCGGGCCCGAGACTTCGGGCAGGGCCCGTCCCCAGCACCAGATTTACAGGTAGGTGGCGTTGGGTCGGGTCGGGGGAGCGCGGGTCGGAGGGGTAGTGGGAGGTAGGTCGGTTCGGTTTGGGTCGGGGGGAGGGAGGGAGAGGGAGGTCAGGTCGGGGGGAGGGAGGTCAGGTCGGATCCAGTCCGGGGGAGAGGGGGAGCGGGAGTCGGGTCGGGAGGCCTGGGGGGGGGGGAAAAGAGCGGGAGTCGGGTCGTGTCCGATCCGGAGGCGGGGGAGGAGGCGGGTCGGGTCCAGTCTGGGGTGTCGGGTCCGGGGGCCGGGGGGAAATCGGGAGTCAGGTCGGTGTCGGGTCCGGTCCGGGTGCGGGGGCAGGGGTGTGGGGGGAGCGGGAGTCAGGTCGGTGTCGGGTCCGGTCCGGAGGCGGGAAGCGGGAGTTGAGTCGGGTCGGGAGGAAGCAGGAGCTGGCCATGGGAGGAGCCTTATTCACGCAGCCCCAGTGAGGCCTTTCGGCCAGGGCTCGGGGCTGCGTGCTTCGGCCCCTCCCACACAGTTTTGGGCGCCTGGAGCTACTGCACATGCGCGCCCACTGTAGCGCGCATGTGCAGAGGTCCATGCACCGTTTTCAGCGCAGGGACCTGGCTCCGCCCCCGACAGCTCCTGCTGCGCTGCGCCGCGCCGAGGGACAGCAGGGAGCTGCCGAATCTGGAGGGTTTTTTTAGGCGCACTTTGTGGCGCGAAAAACAGGCGTCCAGGTCGGGACTGCGCCGTTCTCGGCACGGCTCGAAACTTGGGCCCTTAATTTCTGCAACAAGCCTTAAGAGACACCTTACAAAACGTCTTCTGAAAATCCATACACACAACATCCACTATTTCCTTTACCCGATTTGCTCAAATAAAATTAGATTATTCAAATATGAGCTTGTATCCAAGTCCTTCACTAATTTCATCACATGCTATTGACTGACAGCTGATCCCTAACCAATTTCAGACCGACTGGCATAGAATTTACAGGTTCTCCTTGAATCTATTATTGCCTCCCAGATCAATGGCCAACTCCCTGATTGAATTTCTTCAATCAGGTTTCCATCCTCCCATAGCATTGAACCAGTCCCAACCAAAGTCATGAACAGCATTCTTTAGAATAATGAAAATAGTATAGTATCTGTCCTTAATCTGGCTGCAGGCTTCGACACTGTCGGCCATACCATCTTCCTCCAACCCTAAGCCCTCCATAGTTCAGTTGGACTGTCTCGAGTTGGTGCCACTTTTACCTACCAATTGCAGCCAGAGCATCTCTACCAATGGCTTCTCTTCCTATAACCTCTATAACCTATAACCCAGAGCTGCGATTTTGACCTCGTTATCTTTTCCATCACAACGACTGCCTAATTCCACCCTCCTAACATTGGCCACCTATATCCCTTCCTTCATCCTTCAGGTGCTGAAACCCTCATTCGTGCCTTTCTCACCTCCATACTTGACTATACACACGTTTTCTTGGATGACCTCCCATCCTCCACCCACCATCAACTTGAACTCATCCGAAACTCTGCTGCTCATATACTAACTCCCATTCTCCCAATGATCTACAATGGTTCCCAGTCCAGCAACACCTAAAATTTAAAATCATCATCTTTGTGTTCAAATCCCTCCATGGCCTCTTTCCTCACTAGCTCTGTAACCTCCTCCAGCTGTAACTGTATCCTATCCTTCACCAGGATCTCCTCACCCATCATTCCTGCTTTCCCTGACCGACGCTGTCTTTCAGTCCCCCAAGGCCTCGAATTTAAAAATGTCCTTCTTATGATGTTTTAATCTCTCAAGGGCCTTACCCCTCCCCATCTCTAACCTCCTCCAGCAGCTCCCGATCTCACTCTTCCTTTGACCTTTCGCTCAAGCCACCAATGGCAGCAGTTCCTTCTGCTGCCAAGGTACCGCCTTAATCCCTCTACCCCTTCATCTTTTCCCCTCCTTTAAGCTGCTGCTCACCTCTTTGACCATGCATTTGGTCACTCCTAATATGTCCTCTGATTCAGCACCCTTTTTTTTCCTTATGTCTCTCTCGTGCGATGTTTCTCTCGGTTAAAGGCGTTATATAAATGCAGGTTGTTGCTGCTGCGGAGTAAAGTTAACTGCAAACAGTTCCAAAGCTTTTTTGATTCACCTTTATCCCGAGTGGCTAGCTAATGCATAGAAATTGTGTATTATGTATTGTATTGTAGGAAAAACTAAGTGAATCAGACAAGATAGGATTCAATTCTAAATTGACATTATACATCTGGATCAGGACAAACCGCAAACTTGGCTATAAGTTTATTCTAGTCACAGAGGATTAACTATAATCTGCAATAAGAAAAGCTTCAACAGTTTGAGAACCAACTTGGTGGGTTCAATTTCCAGATAAATTTCTTGCACCAACCCTTGTACATGGCCTTCTTTGACCTTGTCAAGGCCTTTGACACTGTCAACCGCGAGGGATTATGGAGCGTCCTCCTCCATTTCGGCTACCCCCAAAAGTTCGGCACCATCCTCCGCCTGCTCCACGACAACATGCAAGCCGTGATCCTGACCAACGGATCCATCACAGACCCAATCCACATCCGGACCGGGGTCAAGCAGGGCTGCGTCATCGCGCCAACCCTCTTCTCAATCTCACACTCCACAAGCTACCCGCTGGAGTGGAACTAAATTATAGAACCAGTGGGAACCTGTTCAATCTTCGTCATTCCCAGGCCAGATCCAAGACTGTCCCAACCCGTGTCCTCGAACTACTGTACGCGGACGACGCTTGCATCTGCGTACAGAGACTGAACTTCAAGTCATTGTCAACATCTTCACTGAGGCGTACGAAAGCATGGGCCTTACACCTAAACATCCGTAAGACAAAGGTCCTCCACCAACCTGACCCCAGGACACAGTACTTCCCCCCCAGTCATCAAGATCCACGGCGCGGCCATGGACAACGTGGACCACTTTCCATACCTCGGGAGCCTATTATCAGCAAGGGCAGACATAGACGACAATATTCAACACCGTCTCCAGTGCACCAGCGCAGCCTTCGGCCACCTGAGGAAGAGTGTTCGAAGATCAGGCCCTCAAATCTGCCACCAAGCTCATGGTCTACAGGGCTGTAGTGATACCCGCCCTCCTGTACGGCTCAGAGACGTGGACCATATACAATAGACACCTCAAATCGCTGGAGTAATACCACCAACAATGTCTCCGCAAGATCCTGCAAATTCCCTGGGAGGATAGACGCAGCAACGTCAGTGTTCTCGATCATCCCCAGCATCAAAGCACTGACCACACTCGACCAGCTCCGTAGGGCAGGCCACATTATTTGCATGCCTGACAAGATTTTCAAAGGAAGTGCTCTACTCAGAACTCTTATACGGCAAGCAAGTCCAAAGTGGGCAGAGGAAATGTTTCAAGGACACTCTCAAAGCCTCGTTGATAAAATGCAACATCCCCACCGACACCTGGGAGTCCCTGGCCGAAGACTGCCCCAAGTGGAGGAAGTGCATCCAGGAGGGTGCTGAGCACTTCGAGTCTCATTGCCGAGAGCATGCAGAAACCAAGTGCAGGCAGCGGAAGGAGCGTGCGATACACCAGTCCCACCCACCATTTCCTTCAACGACTGTCTGTCCCACCAGTGACAGAGACTAATTCCCGTATTGGACTGTTCAGTCACCTGAGAACTCACTTTGAGTGGAAGCAAGTCTTCCTCGATGAAATTTCTTGCATGCCATTGATGCATTTATGATGAAAATTGTCTCTCCGACATATTTGTTTAACTGAAATGGACACTGGAGGGAAGTGCAATCAAGATTATGCCAGTGAAGGATGCTACTAAACCAAGAGGTCTCAGGTTAAGAGTATATGAAAGTATATAGGTTGAGGTGATAAGCATGCAAACATTGGTGATCGCAGGAGAAGGATATATTAATTTGATCGAAAGTAAATGATTTTAACAGGTTCTACAAGATGATTTGCAGAGGCCTATTAACTTATAAAAGACATTTAAAGCAAGCTAATGATCAAACTTCTGAAGAGTTCACTACTGAAAGAACATCTGAGACACCCCCTACTGTGACTGGTGTATCTTAAACTCGATGAAAGTAGCTCTCTAGTTCATGCACAGAGAGATGGGATATGGTCAGAGCATCCCACAGCAAACTCGTGCGTGGTGCCATACATAATCAGTGCTGTGCACCGAAGTGACATGTGCCTTGTAAATTATCTAGAGATGACAAAACTCCTTAAGTGACCATCAGTAGCAGAATTCAACAATGCTACAATCACTGCAAACAAGTGACTCGCAGGAAATGCCATATCTTAATAGAATGCTCATCACATAGAACAGAAATAACTTAAAAGGTCCATTCCGTCCATCAAAATTTGTTCTCCTTTAAACTTGCATCTCCTTTATAGTCCAAGTCACTCTGGCTAGCCTCAAACTTCATTTTGAAGATGCACAATGTTTTCTGACTAGCATTTTGCAATCATTTTTCACCATGTGCGTAAATACTTTTTACTACTGATCTGCATTACTTGAACTAAGACTGCTGTCTTACTGCATCTATCTTTATATCAGTTAATACTTCAGACACCTCAATTAGATCCTGTTTAACCACAGTATAAGCCTTAAACGTAATTAATCTTTCTTCATAGCTCATCCCTTGGTACTTGGAATCAATAGTAACAAGAGTGATTACGGGACCGGAGCTGCAAGTTACACCCAGGGTTACCAACCCACCAGGATTGTCATAGAGTCTCCAGGGATTGGAAGATTAATCTCCTGGGCACTGTAATGAACAAACTAGGAGAAAAATCATAAAAGCAGAAAAAGTTTTTTCCCCCATTTTCTTTGAACACTCTTATTTATCAGTTGTAATAATATTGGAACAGGGGGCGTGGGGGGTCTGTTTTACTGGCAGGGCAGTTGGAGGCAGGCAGTCATGCGATAAAACCTCCATGAATACAACAACCAGAGTTGGCAACCAAGCTGAGAAAAGAAAAATATTCACCACCCACTGCGCACAGTTGATAACTGCAGTAGAGAACTCAGAATCATTGATATTTACAGCACGGAAGGAGGCCATTTTGACCCATCATGTCCGCACCGGCCGACCAAGAGCTATCCAGCATAATCCCACTTTCCAGCTCTTGGTCCATAGCCTTGTAGATCATGGCAATTCAAGTGCATGTCCAAGTACTTTTTAAATGCTATGAGGGGTTCTGCCTCTACCATCCTTTAAGGCAGTGAATTAGAGACCTCCAACACCCTCTGAGTGAAAAGAATTCTCCTCAAAACCTTCTACCAATTACTTTAAATCTATGTCCCTGGTTATAGATCCCATCTGCTAAAGGGTGAATAGATCCTTCCAAGCCACTATCTAGGGCCCTCAATTTTATACACCTCAATTATAACTCCCCTCAGCCTTCGCTGTTCCAATGAAAACAAACCCAGCCTATCCAATCTTTCCTCAGTTAAAATTCTCCAGTCCAGGCAACATCCTCATAAATCTCCTCTGTACCCTTCCCTAGTGCAATCACATCTTTCCTGTAATATGGTGACCAGAACTGCACGCAGTATTCTAGCTGTGGTCTAACTAGTGTTTTATACAGTTCAAGCATAACCTCCTTGCTCTTATATTCTATGCCTCGGCTAATAAAGGCAAATATCCCGAATGTTTTCTTAACCACCTTATTTACTTGTCCTGCTACCTTCAGGGATCTGTGGACATGCACTCGTATAGCAGAGAAGCTGTGTTACAAGACAATGGTCCGGATCTTGCATTGAAAATAACAGTGAGGCCAATAGTGAGCCACTCACTGTTATTATGAAATAAATCGGACAGCGACTATCAGAGTCTGCACATGCACAGTTAGATGCAGAAATCCAGAAGTTGCTGCCATAGTTACTCTACTTCTCCACAGGTTGCACTATAACAGTCCTCGCCAATAAACTTGGCATTGAAATCCATGTAAAGGCATGAAGTTGCTGTACATACCCACCAGTTACCCACTAAACATGCCAGTAAAAGTTAGGGCTGGGGCATTCAGGTCTAAGTGAATTTTTAATGGCACAATCAGCCATAATTACTGCCAAACAACCTCTCTGGCACTGAAAATCTAATGTGTGGAGTCACATTCCTTCAGAATTTAAGTAGGATTGGAGATTATATATTTTTCTAAAACTATCTCTCGCAAGCCCATCTTTTTGACCTCTCTTTCGTTTTCTGTACATGATTTTACAATGAATTAAATCTAATCAATACTTCCCGGTTTAGACTCTGCATGCCTCATTGAGGATTCTTCTATCTGATTGATTGAAGAGTCACGCTGTTGCTTGATCTGCTCACACACCCCATAGATCCCCTGCAGAGAGCACCGCATTGGAAATTATCTCTAAATACCGCAAGTTGCCGCTCAAGCCAGCAAAATGTCTGTGGGCAACTGTCACTGTGACAATTGCCGCTGACAGTAAAATTCGGGCCTTTAAAATGTTGAGAGCTTATTAAGTCAGTATTATATATGGGCATCACAGGCAATAGGGTTACACAAGACTTTTCAGCTGAATGTGGCAGGGCAAGCCAAATTTTATATCGATGATCTTGCTGATCATAAAACATTGATTTAAAACACACACAATCGGTTTACCAATGTCTTTAAATGCAGCATCATATAGACAAAAATCCTGATATGTATGCAATCCTATTTTAGTCAGTTTAAATTTACATGGAACCGCACAGCACAATGTGAATATACGATTTACCTAGTCTTGATTTTGTACTCCACTATTTTATCTCGGGACATAAAGAGGAACTGAAAAAACAATTATAGAAATCTTCTACTGCTTACTGTTATGGATCCACATAGGAAAAAAGACTTCTACTTCAGAGCTCAAAATAAATGCATCAGGCGCTATTAAAGCATGTATCAGTAATTGAAATGTTGTAAGTGACATAATTGTACGCACAGCTATTAAAAATCTATGGTGTAAACACAGTTGAAATGATTACTTAATCCTGAAATTGATTCAAGAAAGCAACTGAACACATGCAAAAACATACAAAGCAAGATAGTTTTATAGGCCCCAAATTTTGGCCCGCGCCAAAAACAGTGCACCTCCGAGCTGGACGCCTGTTCTTCGCGCCTAAAAGTGCGCTAGAAAAAAACTTCGATATTCTCCGGCTCCTCGGAGCTCGATCTCAGCTTGGCGTGGCGCGCTCTTCACAGCGGGGGGCGGAGCCAAACACTCGCGCCGATTCTGTAAGTAGTGGGGGGCGGGTCCAATTTAAATGAGCCAACGTGGTGCCGGCAACCCCGCGCGTGCGCGTTGGAGCGTGTGCGCAGTGTCAAACAAACATTGGCACTCGGCCATTTTTAAAAGGACTCGGCTGCCGTCGAGCCACTGACGCCGCCCCTTAAGCGTGGCCGAATGGCCTCAACCCCCTTGAAAAGCTGCGTGCGTCCGGTGTTGATCCTTTGGCTGCCAGCCAGCCACTGACGCCGCTCCTATCCCATGGCCGAATGGCCTCAACCCCTTGAAAAGCTGCGTGGATCTGGTGTTGATCCTTCGGCTGCCGGCCAGCCACTGACGCCGCTCCTATCCCATGGCCGAATGGCCTCAACCCCCTTGAAAAGCTGCGTGCTTCCGGTGTTGATCCTTCGGCTGCCGGCCAGCCACTAACAGAATGAAGGCCTGCCTGCAGCACAGCAGCTCAGCTCGAAGCTTGCTGCCGCTGTTGGGGCTGCCGTCGAGACACTGACGCCACACCCCTGCCTGTCTCCAACATGAAAGGCCTGCCTGAAGCACAGCAGCTCGACGGCTGCTGCTGTTTCACACAGGTAGGAACATGGTTTATTTAATCTTTTCTTTGCTTATAAATTTTTATTCAGGTTGGATTTATTTGTATAATATTTGTATAAGTATAACTAAGGATTGATTGTAGAATTTAATGACTTCCCTTCCCCCCTCCTCCCCACCCCCCCCACCTCGTTCCCTATGCCTAATTTGTAACCTACGCCTGATTTTCTAAAGTGTAGACAAGGTTTTTTTGAGCGTACAAAAATCTTCACTTACTCCATTCTAAGTTAGTTTGGTGTAAGTTTTCACTGCCGAAATTTTGAAAACAGGCGTAAGTGGCCGGACATGCCACCTTTTGAAAAAAAAATTCTGTTCCAAAGTGAAACTGTTCCAACTGACTCGAACTGGGGCAAACTAAATGCCGAGAATTCAAATTTCTAAGATACTCCGTTCTTCACCAGTTGCTCCAAAAAATCAGGAGCAACTGAGGCCGAAACTTGGGCCCATAATCTTTCAGATCAAATTCCAGAAGTCCAAATTAATAGTAACCAACATAGCAGTGAACAAAAACTTAATGGTAATGCTTGAAAATAATTTGAAGATATATCTTTTGATATAATTACAGTATTTGTATGTGTCACACTCAATGACTGCCACGATGTTGGATCTTCCTCAAATTGACCTTATTTTTAGCTTTGGCAAACTGGTACAGATGTTATAAACTGGAAGCTTGCAAACTATACCTTCTATGGCAAAGATATCAAATCTTTATGAGCAACTAACAATTTTGCTTCACCAGTAATTTCTGACATCCAGAAACTCATGGTTTAGATGAAGCAATATTTTAAAGGCAACCACAATTAAAATGTCAGAAGACATAAAATCACTGCAAAGTTACAGTAGACAAAATAAGAACTACTACCTGGGGATATATTAGTTTCATCATGGTTCCATTGTATTAGTTAGTCAATATTCTCAATTCAAGAGGTTCAATAAAAGCAGATTAGATCAAGAAAAGCAAACGACATTTTGATTTATTGGAACCAAAATTATACACAGCCAAAATCAAAGTAGAGTAAAGCCATAAAGCCTTGATGATCCACTTACATAGTAATCACGGGAAATCTGCACCAAGGTACTGAGTGATAAAATGGGCTGCCTACTAGCTGTAGAAAAGCTACAGATTGTGGCTATTCTTTTGCTGTAAATCATTTCCTTTCATGGGTTCACGAATAGGCTCTCTTTCAAAGTTGCCACAGTGCCAAAAATATAGCAGAATAAGATCACAAATGCATATTACACACAATCCTCAAAAGCTTGTTGTCACAGCAACAGCTAATGTTATTCACTACATCACTAGTGATTAAACATAAAATGGACTGCAATAAGGACTACGGGTGTCTAGACAAAAGGAATACACCATCCTTATTTGGTATTTATTCCAACTCATTAATTTTTTTTAAAGTAACTACTATAATGATTAGATTACTGGATTACTAAATTTATGATAAAATGTACTGATCACATTCTTTCCTCCAACATCATTCTGGAAATCAGTTGTATCAAATGAACATGAAACAAAAAGCTTGAAATTAGAGCACTAATTGCATAATTTGGGCCAAAATTAGGCTTGGCTGTTAAAATGCAATCTTTACTTTATAAATCTTGCTTTATCACTATTAAAAATTTTATATAGAACTGTTGATATATATTTAATATGTTTGCATATGTCACACCATCACTTAAGAATAGTAACAAATAAAATGCAGCTTCAGGCAAATGTGATGCGATCCACCCAAATTTGTTCCAGTCTATCAATTTAAGCATAGAATTGAACAACGTCGTACTTAACAACTTGCATTTATATATTGCCTTTAACATAGTAAAACATCCCAAGGTGCTCAAGTTCATTCCCAAACAGGAAGATTAAGTGCTGAAAGCGTCAAGTTTTAAAACGGATCCCCAAAAGCACAAAATATTCAAGATCGAGAGTGGATAAAACAGAATAGTAAATAGAGATAGATTTATTTGAATAGTAGTTATATGATTGAATTTTCACTTGACGCTACTGCTCCTTTAGTACAATAGATTATTGATATTAAAAGGAAGGACTACAAGTAAAATTAACAGCTACAGCAGATTTAATAAAATTTACACCACAGAATCAGGCCATTTGGCCCAACTCACGCATGCCTGTGTTTATGCTACACAGCAACCTCCTCCCACGTTACTTCATCTCACCCTACCATTATATCCTTCTATTCTTTTTTCCTCATGTACTTTAGTTTCCTCTTAAATTCATCAATGACTTTGCTGTGGACTGAAAGGCAATTGCTCACACAAACATTGTGTCACACAAGAATTGATTTCCTTTCCTCAAGTACATGCAATAACTCTTGGTCAGTAAAATGTTTATTTTCCTCAGAATGAGACTCAGGACATGTGTAAGGGGGAAAAAAATACACTTGAGTAAGAAGGTTAAAGGGAATTAGGAGGTTCTGAGGAATCGGGAGTTCCTCTATCTTACGGTATGGATTGTAATATTGACCGATTATGTAAAACTCGCTTATGTATGCAAAGCACGCTTATGCACACGCTTACATTGGGCTAAGAAGAGGGAGGCAGCAATACCTGATGGTTAAGAACCATCATAAGAAGCCAACACTGCAATGACCCTTAGCACAGACTGATAGATGAAAACATACACTCAGTACTAAATAACAAGGCCAGTGGAGAATCAACATCCTCGAAAGATACCATACCCTGAGATACCATACGTCACGAGAAACTGAGGCAAAGTTGAACACATTCCAGAAGGGTGACACCATGGGAGATGGACAGGTGGGAGAGAGCCACTCAGAGCCAGTCTGAGCAGTAGGCCAATCGGTGGTTTTGTAGAAGGGTCACACACCTCGGAAAATTGCATAATTGTAATTGTAAAACCTTTGTTCTGGGATGTGTTCATTGGAACATTTCCCGAGCATGTTCAAATAATAAAACCGGTAAACCGAGGTTTTGTCTACATGATTCCGTGGTCGCTATGTCAAGGGTAGGTGTCGATTCCTTATATCAGGGAGTCTATCAGGGTGTCCACCTTGAGGAAGAGAAGTCTTCTTTTTACCCCCACAACATGCAAGCCACCATGCTGGAATTGATTCACAACCAGAGACAAAAATTTGGCATGTGGAGTATAATGTGGGAAAATGTGAGGTTATCCACTTTGGCAGAAAAAATAAAAAAGCAAATTATAATTTAAATGGAGAAAAATTGCAAAGTGCTGCAGTACAGAGACACCTGGGGGTCCTTGTGCATGAAACACAAAAAGTTAAGTCTGCAGGTACAGCAAGTAATCAGGAAAGCAAGGGGGTTTATACTCTATACCCCTTTATTGCAAGGGGGATAGAGTATAAACGCAGAGAAGTCCTGCTAGAAATGTACAGGATATTGGTGAGGCCACACCTAAAGTACTGCGTATAGTTTTGGTCTCCGTATTTAAGGAAGGATAGACTTGCATTGGAGGCTGTTCAGAGAAGGTTCACTAGGTTGATTCCGGAGATGAAGGGGTTGACTTATGAAGATAGGTGGAGTAGGTTGGGCCTATATTGGCGTTCAGAAGAATGAGAGGTGATCTTATCGAAACATACAAGATAATGAGGGAGCTTGACAAGGTGGATGCAGAGAGGATATTTCCACTCATAGGGGAAACTAAAACTAGGGGGGCATAGTCTCAGAATAAGGGGCCACCATTTAAAACTGAGATGAGGAGGACTTTTTTCTCTCAGGGGGTTGTAAATCTCTGGAATTCTCTGCCTCAGAGAGCGGTGGAGGCTCAGTCATTGAATACATTTAAGGCCGAGATAGACAGATTGTTGTTATCGGGAGCAGGCAAGAAAGTGAAGCGGAGTCCATGATCAGACTAGCCATGATCTTAGTAAGTGGCGGAGCAGGCTCGAGGGGCCCAATAGCCTACTCCAGCTCCTATTTCTTATGTTCTTATCCAGTGTTACATCTCATGGCACTGCATTTATCTCCCACCCCTCCCTGCACCACCGCACCCCGCCAAAAGGACTAGCAATTTCTACCTTAATTATAAAGGGGCAGCTTTGTCTTTGGAATGACAGTTTCATTTGTTATCCCAATATAGATTTACCAATAGAAATAAAAAAGTAAATTTCTGCTAGTGACAATGAGAAGCTAAATTCTGTCCGAAGATATTAGCAGAAATATCAATTAAAACATTGGCCGAACATTTCCTGGGACTTGGAATGTACGCAACATTATGGCGTCAGAATCATTTGCATTAAAAATTGAAAAACCTACACTGTTGCATTTTCTTAAACATGCTGTAGCTAATGTGCAAAAATGGTTTGATGACTTCAAACTACAATTTTCAGGCATAACAAGGGACTTAAAGAAGTAATGTGACCTAAATTTGGCACCATGTTCCCGATCGTTTATGCTGATTTCCACTTGTTTTATATCAGTTTTCATAGTCTCGAGCATATGTTAATGAGGTTCTCAGGAAATTTCGGCTAACTCACCAATGCGAAGATCGGCATAAACTTTGGCATAACTCAGGAAATTCTGGGCTATTACTAAGTTTCCCGAAGATCTCATTGAAACAACCACAACACACAAAACATGTTGATTGTAATGTTGCATATTATTCTTTTGACGTCTTTGCATTGCAGGAAGGTAGCCAACAGCAGACCTCCAGTTAATTGGCTGCACTTCTAAATGTAAATGATTCAGTTCTCAGGTAGCAGATAGCATCAGGCAGATTAAGACCTCCTATTCCTGAAAAGTAAACCTGGGCAGTCAGTTCCCATATTTGCACTTAATGATCATCGAGTGTCATCACTTAGCTATAGTATTCATGTTTTACACCCATTGCAAAAGCTGAAGTGAGACTTTGCATCAATTGAGCAAACTGCCACAAGGAACACAGAAAATTTAAATTGCATATATTTCACAGCATTGTATCATTAGAGACATCAGTTCTCAAGTATTTACAATTTCAATGGTGCACTCCTGAAGTTCTGATCTATATTAAGATCTCAATTTCAGAGTTAATTCCTTGCTATGTGAAATCATTAAATTAACACACGAAATGTGTGTGAAGGTCAGTATTAAAATTATGTTTTTACTGTAACAGCACTGACATTAAACCTTTATCTGCTGACATAGAAGATTTAGCTAGCTAATTCATATTTTCATCTGTAAAATGGCTGTAAAAATCAGCAATCACCAAATTTAAATTCTTCATCCAGAAGCTGCCAACGTCATATATCTGAATAAAGACAGGATTTCAGTCATAAACTTCATTAGGCCTTCAAAATAAAAAGGACATCTGTTTGACATGAATTTAAACTGGGCGGTGAATTCTGCAGGCAAAAGCAAGTTAATTATCCTGATGAAAAAACAGAGTAACTGTAAACCTTTCAATAAGCAGCATGCATAATCCACTTTATCATCTCGCCTATCATACCACAAGGCCCTGACATCTACGAATTCACCTGACATTTGTGGAGTGTCAGCAAATGCCTTAGTGGTACCAACGCTATTCAGAGCTGTCAACTTTACTATCATTCATATCTTCATACTGGCTAAAAGCCATCACTCACACCATGCCATTCCTCATCAAAGCTCCAGGCCATACAAGTCAACAGGACACAATAATAAATCAACTGAAAACAGATTCTAAAATGTAGCATACAAATACAGTGCACATCTACAGAAAGTCTGATTTCATTAAGTTTGGGCTGTGATCCTTTGTCATATCTCTATGTTTACATGGCAACAGACTAAATTTACATAATAAGCCTAATAAATAAATTGATTTAAATTAAAGATGGGTGCAGCGCACTTTGAAAATATCTATGGGCATGATGTGTTTTTATCAGCACACAGATGCCACCCAGCAAGAAATATGCAGATCTTTTCTGTACACAAGAAATATATTTTAGTTTAAAACAAGTTGCATATTAGATTTCTTTTCAAGCAAAAGTTTACTCGTCTGTATTTTTACATAGAATTACACAGAATATGCAGCACAGAAACAGGCTATTCGGCCCAACCAGTCCATGCCGGTAATAATGCTCCACTCACGTCTCCTCCCATCCTTCCTCATCGAACTCTCAGCATAACCCTCTATTCCTTATATGTTTATCTAGCTTCCCCTTAAATGGATCAATTCTATTCGCATCAACCACTCCCTGTGGTTCCACACTGCAAGTTCCATATTCTCACCACTCTTGAGAAGTTTCTTCTGAATTCCCCATTTGATTTCTTAGTGACTATCTTATATTGATCGCCTCTAGTATTGTTCTTCCCCACAAGCAAAAACATTTTCTGCACCTACTCTATCAAAACCCTTCATAATTTTAAAAACCTCTATTAGGTCACCCCTCAGACTTCAAGAAGAGAGTCCCAGCCTGTTCATCCATTCCTGATTGGTATAACCTTGCAATTCTGGAATCATCCTGATAAATCTTTTTTGCACCCTCTCCAGTACATCTGTATCTTTTTTATAATATGGCAATCAGAACTGTACTCCAAGTGTGGTCCAACCAAAGTTCATAACAAGTTTAGCATAACTTCACTACTTTTCAATTATAACCCCCCTCTAGAAATAAACCGTAGTGCTTAGTTTGCTTTGATGGCCTTATTAACCAGAGTCACTACGTTTAGCAATTTGTGTATTTATACTCCCAGATCCCTTTGCTCCTCTACCCCATTTAGATTCTTATTTTACAAGTAATATGTGATGTCCTTATTTTTCTTACCAAAATATTACACCTCACACTTCTGTGTTGAAATTGATTTGTCAATTATATACCCATTCTGCAAGTTTATTAATGTTGTCTTGTAATTTGTTGCCGTTCTCTTCAGTAGTCAATATCCTGAGCTTGGTTAGTTTATTTAATATTTCCTCTTATTTTAAATGCGATTATATAATTTTTAATCTCATCTTCCGATGTCATATTCACCTGATCCTTCTCCCTGGTAAATATGGAAGCAAAGTAATTATTTAATATTTTGGCATTCTGCTATTGCTACCTGTGATTTAATCCTGTCCATCCCTTAATGGCCCTATTCCCATCCTGACGTTCCCTTTTTTATTTTTGTGCCTGTAGAATATTTTACTATTTTTTTTTATGTACCTCAAAAATTTAATTTCATAACCTTCTTTGCCTTCCTAATTGTTTTTTGGACTTCTCTTCATATTCTCCCTAGTCATGCTCTTCCCTGCTGTCCATGTACTTAATGTATGCCTCTTTCTTACCCTCAAATTTTCCCTTATGTCTTTATTCATCCATGGTGTCTCATCCATGTTAGTTCTCTTTTTTTA
The DNA here is from genome assembly GCF_044704955.1 of Pristiophorus japonicus. NCBI lineage: Eukaryota > Metazoa > Chordata > Chondrichthyes > Pristiophoridae > Pristiophorus > Pristiophorus japonicus. Next base: position 193,404,562 of record NC_091984.1, on the reverse strand, counting down.
AACGGAATAAAGTTTTCCTGGACTCTGCTGAATACCATTTTAAATGTTTCCCATGGCTGTTCTACATCATTACTTGCCAACATAGTTGTCCATTTTATTTTCCCAAGTTCTATTCTCAGTCCCTCAAAACAGGCTTTTCTCCAATCTGTTACCCTGGTCTTTGTCATGCTTATGTCTTGCTCAATTATTGTCTTAATTATTATATTATGGTCACTATTGCCGAGATGTTCCCCTACTTTTTCTTCTCTTATCTGCTCTGTTGCGTTCCCGATTACTAGATCCAGTAGCAAATCTCCCCTTATTGGGCTTCTTTCATAATGGGTTAGAAAGGAGTCCTGTATACATTGTGGAAACTCCATTCCCTTATCCCCTTTAACCAACTCATCTGTACAATTAATTTTGGGGTAGTTGAAATTCCCCATGATTATTATTCTATGTTTTTTTACGAATTTTCCTCATTTGCAGTTCCCAAGTCATATTCTTCAGTTATGTGGAAATTGGCCGCCAAAGCTTGCACACAAGTAGTTTGTTTGATACAAAAAACTAAGAATAGGTGTCAAAAGGGGTTTGATGCTAGCATTGAATTGAATGCTACAATGAAGATGCCTATATGCTTAAGCATTTATCTAACTAGCACATGGTTATAAAGAGACAATCATTTTCTCAAATTCTAAATATAAAATACACTCACTCATTGCTACAATTCTCAATGCATCTTTGATTCTCACTTCAAATGTAAAGAAATCAATACACCGGGGGCTAGAAATTGGTCTTTAGGCGATAGCGGTATTATTTCGGCATTTTGCCCCAAAAATATTGCTTTTTTAAAAAAAAAGGCATAAAATTGGAAATAAAAATGCGGCAGACGGTAAAAATCGACATTGATTCGCGGTGGAAACTGCGGTTCTCGCCAACTTTAGTGCGAAGCTGATTACCGCTAAGAAAAAGTCCCGGGGGGGGGGGGTGGGGGGTGAATTTTTTTTTTAAATCACAAAACATTCAGAAGACACACTTATCTAGTGAATTGCTGAAAAATTATTTAAAAATAAAAACCTTAACTTATCTTTTTTGCAGGTCTTCATACTTATCGCTGTTTCTGGGGCTGCAACACAGGCTTTTCTCGGGCGTTTTTTCTCGCCCAGAATACGGGTGCGCCAAATGGCCGATTTAAAGCAATATCTCTTTTTTTCGTCTTACACAATGGCCGTCCACTTTTCAACGGTATTTCAAAACCACCAGTGCACAACTTTGGCCAATTTAAGTGAACACCTGTTTCCGTCAAAAAAGGCAAAATATCGCCGAGAAAACAGGCATGACCAATTTCTAGCCCTGGGTATTCTCAAAACAAAATGGGACCACTGTGCATTTTGTCACAGAACCAAAGCCTTGGCGTTCTTTTTTTTTTAAATATATAGGGAAAAAATAAAGACAAGTAAAAAAACATTCAGTGCTTAATCTTTCAAAAAGATACCAAATAAGGCAGCAATTCAGCCTCAATCTGGGTAAATAATGCTGTGCTATTGGAGCATCAGCTATACACAGTTTTAAATTACTTGCTAGTCCCACGTTTCAGTTTGCTCCCCTGTAATTCTTTCACAGACCGCATATTATTCTAACAGGAATTGATCTTTTGGGGAAACAAATACAGGTTGAACCTCCCTTATCCAGAACTCTCTTACCCAGAACCACCCCTTGTCCGGGTGGCACATGTGCAGAACTCCGACATGAACACATTGAAGTCCTTCCTCACTGCCGATACCCCCCCAAGCCAGCCCACCCAGATATCCGCTTGCTCAGTACTTGTACCCTCCGATTTAACGTGACCACCCCTCGTCCAGAAAAATCCCTTAGCCAGAACAGGCCAGGTCCAGAGGTTTCCGGATAAGGGAGGTTCAACCGGTACTTGGAGGCGTGGCTATCTATTTACAGGGGAAATCACTACCAGGATTAGTTAATTGACAAGTCCAAAATGCAAAACTGTTGGAACTGAATCTACACAAAAGAAGTCTTTTGTAATCTTCAGAATTCCCCATCAACACAAAATGCTCTTCAGATGTGACAGACAGAGATATAGATAGAGATATATATCTCTATCATTATTTATGCAGGCTTGTATTTGAATTAATTAGTTGACTAAACTAATCAAATGCTATCTCCAAATACTGCTTTTGGGGATGCAGCTATCTTTCTTTTGTTTAAACAAAAAGGATCGGCCTACATCTCATTTGTATCTTTCAAACTTTTCACAGCTTAATTCACAACAACCGGTCAACTTCTGATATTTCATTTGAAGAACCAAATATCATTAATGGGTATTATGAATGAATCAGCATCCTGATTGTTAAATGTAGAGGTCAACAGTTTAAGATAACACTACCCATGTCTTTGAAAAGCCAAAGCTGTTTAAGGACTGTAATTAAAATTTAGCACTGCTGCTTTGCCCATTGCCGTTTTGTTTCAAGAGCATGTGCTGCATCAGAGAATTGAACTGGAGGAGTAACTGAGCTTGAAAATAAGAGTGCTAGATACAGTTGTAGACACATCTTGGGTTAATGACTACCTTTACTGATGTGAAAAGCAATCACTAAATATATACAGCAGTCAAAAACAATCTAGTACTCCCATATAGTTTGTTCTTGGCAATTTTACATGTGTTTCCAAAACTGAGGGATTACTGGCACTTATGGTTGACAACTCTGTTTGGATATATCCCTGGAAGCAGCACAAGAACTAGGAGCAGTAGGCAGCCATTTGGCCCCTCGAGCCTGCTCCACCATTTAATATCATGACTGATCTGATCATGGACTCAGCTCCACTTCCCTGCAAGCTCCCCATAACCCTTTACTCCCTTATCACTCAAAAATCTGTATATCTATGCCTTAAATATATTGAATGACCCAGCCTCCACAGCTCCCTGGGGCAGAGAATTCTATGTAACCACAACCTTCAAAGAAATTCCTCCTCACCTCAGTTTTAAATGGGCAGCCCCTTATTCTGAGATAGGCCCCTAGTTTTAGTTTCCCGAGTGGAAATATCCTCTCTGCATGCACCTTCCTGAGCCCTTATTATCTTATATGTTTCAATAAGATCACAGCTCATTCTTCTGAACTCCAGTGAGTATAGGCCTAACCTACTCAAACTATCTTCATAAGTCAACCCCCTCATCTCTGGAATCAACCTAGTGAACCTATTCGAAACAGCCTCCAATGCAAGTATATCCTTCCTTAAATACGGAAACCAAAACTGTAAGCAGTCTCACCAATACCCTTGCACAGTTGTAGCAGGACTTCTCTGCTTTTCTACTCTATCCCCCTTGCAATAAAGGCCGACATTCCATTTGCCTACTTGCTGCACCAGCAAACTAACTTTTTGTGTTTCATGCACAAGGAGCCCCAGATCCCTCTGTACTGTAGCACTTTGCAATTTTTCCTCCATTTAAAATTATAATTTGCTTTTCTATATTTTCTCACATTATACTCCACATGCCAAATTTTTACTCACTCATTTAGCCTGTTTATATCCCTTTGCAGATTTTTGTATCCTCCTCACAATTTGCATTCCCACCCATCTTTGTCTCAGCAAACTTGCCTACATTACACTCGGCCCCTTCATCCAAGTCATTAATATAGATTGTAAATAGTTGAGGCCCCAGCACCAATCCCTGCGGCACCCTACCAGTTACTGTTTACCAACTGGAAAATGACCCCATGTATCCCGACTCTCTAACAGAAAACAGTTAGCCAATCCTCTATCCATGCTAATATATTACCCCCAACCCAGTGAACTTTTATCTTGTGCAGTAACCTTTTATATGGCACCTTATCGAATGCCTTCCGGAAATACACCACATCCAGTGGTTCCCCTTTATGCACCCAGCAAATTCGTCAAACATGATTTCCCTTTCATAAAACCATGCTGACTCTGCTTGATTTGGAAAAGCATGATTCAATGTCCTGCTACTGCTCCCTTAATGGACTCCAGCATTTTACCAACGGCAGATGTTAGGCTAACTGGTCTATAGTTTCCTGCTTTTTGTCTGCCTCCTTTTTTAAAAAAACAGGGGAATTACATTTGCGGTTTTCCAATTTGCTGGGACCGCCCCAGAATCCATGGAATTTTGGTAGATTACAACCAATGCATCCATTATCTCTGCAGCCACTTCTTTTAAGACTCTATGATGTAAGCCATCAGGTCATGGGAACTTGTCCACCTTTAGTCCCATTATTGTACTGAGTACTTCTTTAATGATAGTGATTGCATTAAATTCCTCCCTCCCTATAGCCCCTTGATTATCCAAGATTGGGATGTTTTTAGTGTCTTCTACAGTGAAGACCGATACATAGAAATTAGGTGCAGGAGTAGGCCATTTGGCTCTTCGAGCCTGCACCACCATTCAATAAGATCATGGCTAATCATTCAACCTCAGTACCCCTTTCCTGCTTTCTCTCCATACCCCTCCATACAATATATTTGTTCAACGTCTCTGCCATTTCTCTGTTCTCCATTATTAATTCCCGAGTCTCATCCTCTAGGTGACTAACAGTTACTTTAGCCACACTCTTTTTTTATGTACCTGTAGAAACTCTTACTATCTGTTTTTATATTTCGTGCTAGTTTCCCTCTCTCTTATTTTTTTAGTCGTTCTTTGCTGGCTTTTAAAAGTTTCCAAATCCTCTGGCCTCCCACTAGTCTTGGCCACATTGTATGCCCATGTTTTCAATTTGATAGAAACATAGAAAATAGGTGGAGTAGGCTATTCGGCCCTTCTAGCCTGCACCGCCATTCAATGAGTTCATGGCTGAACATGCAACTTTAGTACCCACTTCCTGCTTTCTCGCCATACCCCTTGATCCCCCTAGTAGTAAGGACTTAATCTAACTCCCTTTTGAATATATTTAGTGAATTGGCCTCAACAACTTTCTGTGGTAGAGAATTCCACAGGTTCACCACTCTCTGGGTGAAGAAGTTGCTCCTCATCTCTGTCCTAAATGGCTTACCCCTTATCCTTAGACTGTGACCCCTGGTTCTGGACTTCCCCAACTTTGGGAACATTCTTCCTGCATCTAACCTGTCTAAACCCGTCAGAATTTTAAACATTTCTATGAGGTCCCCTCTCATTCTTCTGAACTCCAGTGAATACAAGCCCAGTTGATCCAGTCTTTCTTGATAGGTCAGTCCCACCATCCCGGGAATCAGTCTGGTGAACCTTCGCTGCACTCCCTCAACAGCAAGAATGTCCTTCCTCAAGTTCGGAGACCAAAACTGTACACAATACTCCAGGTGTGGCCTCACCAAGGCCCTGTACAACTGCAGCAACACCTCCCTGCCACTGTACTCAAATCCCCTCGCTATGAAGGCCAACATGCCATTTGCTTTCTTAACCGCCTGCTGAACCTGCATGCCAACCCTCAATGACTGATGTACCATAACACCCAGGTCTCGTTGCACCTCCCCTTTTCCTAATCTGTCACCATTCAGATAATAGTCTGTCTCTCTGTTTTTACCACCAAAGTGGATAACCTCACATTTATCCACATTATACTTCATCTGCCATACATTTGCCCACTCACCTAACCTATCCAAGTCACTCTGCAGCCTCATAGCATCCTCCTCGCAGCTCACACTGCCACCCAACTTAGTGTCATCCGCAAATTTGGAGATACTACATTTAATCCCCTCGTCTAAATCATTAATGTACAGTGTAAACAGCTGGGGCCCCAGCACAGAACCTTGCAGTACTCCATTAGTCACTGCCTGCCATTCTGAAAAGTACCCATTTACTCCTACTCTTTGCTTCCTGTCTGACAACCAGTTCTCAATCCATGTCAGCACACTACCCCCAATCCCATGTGCTTTAACTTTGCACATTAATCTCTTGTGTGGGACCTTGTCGAAAGCCTTCTGAAAGTCCAAATATATCACATCAACTGGTTCTCCCTTGTCCACTCTACTGGAAACATCCTCAAAAAATTCCAGAAGATTTGTCAAGCATGATTTCCCTTTCACAAATCCATGCTGACTTGGACCTATCATGTCACCTCCTCATGTCACCTCTTTCCAAAAGCGCTGCTATGACATCCTTAATAATTGATTCCATCATTTTACCCACTACTGAGGTCAGGCTGACCGGTCGATAATTCCCTGTTTTCTCTCTCCCTCCTTTTTTAAAAAGTGGGGTTACATTGGCTACCCTCCACTCGATAGGAACTGATCCAGAGTCCATGGAATGTTGGAAAATGACTGTCAATGCATCCGCTATTTCCAAGGCCACCTCCTTAAGTACTCTGGGATGCAGTCCATCAGGCCCTGGGGATTTATCGGCCTTCAATCCCATCAATTTCCCCAACACAATTTCCCGACTAATAAGGATTTCCCTCCGTTCCTCCTTCTTACTAGACCCTCTGACCCCTTTTATATCCAGAAGGTTGCTTGTGTCCTCCTTAGTGAATACCGAACTGAAGTACTTGTTCAATTGGTCTGCCATTTCTTTGTTCCCTGTTATGACTTCCCCTGATTCTGACTGCAGGGGACCTACGTTTGTCTTTACTAACCTTTTTCTCTTTACCATTCCTTGATACCATTTCTTATTTCCTTAGTTAGTTGCAGATGGTTATCCCTTCTCTTACATTCTTTCCTTCTCATTGGGATATATTTTTGTTGCGAGTTATGAAATATCTCCTTAAATGTCTGCCACTGCCCATCAACCATTCCATACTTTAATCTATTTTCCCAGTCCACTTTAGCTAACTCTGCCTTTGTAGGCTCCTTTATTTAAGCTTCGGACACTGGTTTGAGATTCAACTTTCTCACCCTCCAACTGAATTTGAAATTCAACCATGTTATGGTCACTCATTCCCAGAGGATCCTTTACGAGATCATCATTTATTAATCCTGTCTCACTACACAGTACCAGATCTAAGATAGCATGTTCCCTGGAAGGTTCTGCAACATACTGCTCAAGGAAACTATCCCGGATACACTATGAACTCTCTCTCAAGGCTACCCTGGCTAATTTGCTTTGTCCAATCAATATGACGGTTAGAATCGCCCATGATTATTGCCGTTCCTTTTTTACAAGCCTCCATTATTTCTTGATTTATACTCCGTCCAACAGTGTAGCCGGCCTATAGACTATGCCCACCAGCAGTTTTTTCCCCCCCTTATTATACCTCATCGCCACCAAAACTGATTTGGAGCCAATATAATTTCTCACGAACTCACTGATCTCATCCTTTATTAACAGTGCTACCCCACCTCCTTCTCCTTTCTGGCTGCCCTTCCGAATTGTCAAATACCCCAGAATATTTAGTTCCCAGTCCTGGTCACCTTGCAACTACGTCTCTGTAATGGCTATCAGATCATACCCATTAGTATCTATTTGTGCTCCTGCCTCCAATCGTCCAGCTTCACCTAACATGTCCATGCTCATGGCGCCCCGCCTTCTCTCACCAATTTGAAAGCTAAGAGACTTCATTACTTGATCAGATAATTCTTATTTGTCAGTCAAACAGCCTTTTTTCCCCATAATTTGTTTTTAAGCACAATGGCCCGGATTTTGCGGTGGTAATGATGGTGAAATTGTCAGCGTTCGCTGTCGTTACCCCACTGAAACTGACCACAACTTCAAAATTTAGCGCATGCACAGATAAACACGGAAATCCTGAAGTTGCGGTCAGTCGAAATCACCTAAAAGGATGAACACTTCCCCTTTTGTGATGGAATATTGCTGTTAAAAATGCCCTAAAAGTTTAAGCCTTGTTGAAAGAGGTGTAACTGGGTCTTTAATGGCACACTGACTGCTGAACAACCATTCTGGCCCTGAAAAGCTAATTTTATATTTGTGGAATGTCAAATTTTTCCATTAATATGATTAAGAATTATGATTAAGAATTATAATTTATGCACTATATATATATATATATATATATATATTATTTTTTTTTTTTTTACGTGTTTATGATATTTCAGCTTCTACTTTAATCATGTGTACATCCCAATCTTTATTTTGCACGCTGTAAAATTTAGTAAAAAAGTAAATTAGAATCTGTGCATTTTACTTCCTGGTTTGCTGTCTTGAGAATTCTTTTGTGATTGGCTGCTTAACCAGCTTGATGACATCATTATGGCTAGACGCTTAGGATCCGCTTGATTTGGTGCCAGTTTCAAACAAAGGTCGGGAATGCTTAAATTCACATCGCCGAGATCGCTAGATCGTTGTGGGCCGCTTTCTTGGAGGTCAGTGGCGAGCGCCTGTGCTTCACCGCTGACCACAAATTCCGGGCCAATGTTTTTAATGCCCAAATGATTTTTCTCCACGGTTACTCGCAGAAGTGTTCTGGAGATTAGCCTTTAATTCCTGGAGACTCTATGGCAATCCTGGAAGGTTGTCAACTCTACTGGCACTTGTATTAGAGAAACATGGACAGCGCATGTTAAACAGTACAGATCTATAAAAAAATGGTTTCTAAGACTTTCCTCTGTATTGCTTGAAAATTCAGAAATGTTAGTGAAATTGACTTTTGTTTCCAACACAATTGTAATTTAGAAATAATTTTTGTGGGGCGGCTCGGATTTAGAGTGTTCCACTTATATTGCGCAGTGCACAGCATTCTGGCTATAGCTCCAGTGCAAATGCAGCCTACAAAGTTGTGTAAATCCAAAATGAGGGCCTGATCTGCATTTGAAATAAAACGGAGTGAGAATCCTGAAAGCAGTTGCAGTGGAAGTGCAGCCTTCAATACTGGGTACAATTATTTACACATCACAACTGACAACTTGGTAACAGAATTTTCACTGCTGATTTTTCAAATTGAATGCAGAGCCTTTCCTCCAAACTAAATTTGTGGTTCTCATCTTGTGGCTTACATGTTACTGTGCTTCTGTTTCAGGAAAATGCCTCATTTATAAACTCAAGTTTACTGTTCTACATTAGCTCATTAAAAACAGTATTAGCGTAATCTGTAACATTAAAATTTAAGTCCTTCAAAAAACAAAAAGCTTGTCTACTTGAGCACACCAACAGCAAGCCCACAGTTAATAGCAACACAGGAAAGAAGATGGCACTTGTATCTCTGGAGAACCTGCAATTTACCACAAAAGCTCCACCTCCAGATGCACTTGTCTCCGCCAGTAATGTAAGCACAATGGGCCTCATAGAAGGTAGTCATTTTTTGTGTTTCAATTCACCTATGCGTCAGCTAAAAAGTTATAGATTTGCTGGTCAATACTTAACGTAATATACATCAGAAACACTTGAAAACTTTGGCCCTTAAAATTAACTGCCAAAATAATAATTTGTAATATATTCATAATCTACCTGCAGCAAACAAGAAACAAACAATTCCCAATCACAGATGACTAATATTTCTGACTTCATACACAAATTGATTGGCGCCATAAATATTTTTGACTGATTTAACTTGCTTTGTATACTACTATCCACCATCAGGCAAGACTTTGAAATACTAAACCAACCCTGTTCTTGGTCGATTATAGACTTACTGCTGAGCTAATGAAATTGTGCCTGACAACTCAACATTTCCACTTGTCAAGATGTTTTACCATTTCACACATTTAATTTATACTTAAACGTTTATATTTCATACATTTGAAAATGTACTCCAGCCTTTATGCCTCAAGACGAGTAAAACTGAACATCTTTTTACTATTTAATCATTTTAACAATTACATTTTTGTTTAACCATTTCCCCCCCCCCCAGTAAAACAAATAAAAACATCTAACTTAGTTTATAATTTGATTTCACTGTAGCTGATGAATTTCATGATAGTTGGTGTTACAATGGATTCCCAATTTGTGGAAATCATGAAAATGTGATTCTAGGATGTACAATGAATACTGGTGATGTTGCCCATAAATCAGCGATATGTGGAATACATTTCAACTTATTCCTTCCACAGGCATGTCAGCAATACAAAGTTCATGCAAGTATAAAGTTGCCAGTGTATAATGCATACTGTATTCACCCACCCACTTTCCTAAAAGTGATTTAGATTAGCATTGTGCTCATCATTGATGGATTGCAGAGCTATGGAATGACATTTTCTCATTTTATATTTTCTTTGACCTAGGGCAGTAGATTGTGCTGCATGAAGTCAAAATTATTTACTTCAAATAAATATCGCAAATAAAAACTTGACAAATAGACAAACTTTCAGCAGGCACACTGTATTTATTCTCACTATCTGCCATAGTCCCTGGGGTACCACGAAAATATTTACATGAAACCATTAATATTGGCTGAATTGGTTCTTCACCTCTTCTAAAGCAAGGCCATTTTTATTTCCATCAAAATGCAGAAGCAAATTGTTGTGCTGCATATACCATGCTGTCACGCAATTCATTACCACTGCAAAAACTGACAACAGTGTTTGACAGACTGCATAACACAATCTTAACAAATTTAATTACTAGCATGTTAGCTGTTAGTTTATCCTGTGGACTTGGTGCTAATGAATACATGAAAAAAAGTGACAAACATTACCTCCTAAAAGCAATAATTTTAAGATCTAGCTGCACTTCATAACACAGAATTTATTACTTAATAATTTATTAGAACCTCCACTTCTTGCACCAAAATGCTTGTGACTACAAGCATTCAGTTGAAACTCTGGTAAAATTGTTCAATGATCTGCAAATTATTCTGCAATTGAGAACTTGCACTGTATTTAATGCTTAAATTTTATGCTTTTGAAAATAGCATTTTACATAATGTTTTGTTCCAGAGCGCTCTGAATTTCTTTGCAAATGCTAAATTACAAGCAGGGTTACAATGCCAAAATACAGTGGTGCAATTCTTCTCCATAGATTAATACGGATAACACACCAGGCCCTAGTAATGCTAATGAAAGGTTTCATTCGATTATGCATTCTCGACGATGAATTCCTTTGCCTAAATCAATTTAGTTATTCTGCAATCAAAAATCAAACCACTTACTCCACGTGAACCACCTTCTCAGTTCGGAAGCAAAAGTCAGTGATAACTGGACTCTTCAAATTGCATTTTAAAGCTATTCATGGCCCAAAAGCACAATAAGGATATTTTTGAATCATGTTCAAAACTGAGGTTATAATGATATTTACACTGAACTCTTCCAAACTCTAAATTGATGCATCAGGCACTGCTGACAATCAAACAAGAGCCTACTATCAAGGTCTACACAGGTTATTGTCTTGCCGCTGCAATATGTCACGTTTGTGAGATACTCCCCAACTTCTCACAATATTCACAGCTGCATTCCCAGATGTGCTGGTAGCTCGCATGGGTGTAGTGCAGCTCAAGGTAATACACACTGAACTACTATATCCCAAAGTTATTTGAAATGGGGCAATGAGTTCATTTCAACGGATCAGATTGCATCTCCCTGCAATGCAATGCCTTCTGTAAAACATTCTAGTTTCATATTCTCTCAATTTCACTAAGTGTAACCTCCTCTTCTACTTGCTCCCATTCCTTCTGATCTCCATCTGAAAAAATTGAATATTCCACCTCTAACTTAGGGTAAAAGAAATTATTTGGTCTTCAGCTAATTGTACAGCACATCTGAAGTATCTAATCTGGACAATGTCTGCACATCTCTGGTTTCCAACAGTATCATTGCTGACAAAAGCAATTACATATTGGTCAGAGTAACATGCATCAAGTCTGCAATGGCTGGCAATGGAAATTGTGTAAAGCTCAGGGAACTGCTTTGGAAAAAGCTGGTTGAAAATGTTATAGCCACTCAAGAAAATTCTCTGACCCCTGGTCACTTGCTTTGAACTGGTGTCCAGCAACACTTGATAATTCTTGAATCTGAAAGCTAAGCAGGATTTGACAAATACTGGAGCGGGTCCGGTGAGTCTTGCAAGAACTAATGCAAGAATCATTGCCATGGTTCTTTAGAAACCCTGGCATATGAAGATCCATTGGCAAATTGCATCATGCATTTTTAAATATTCTGTACTTGAACATCAATTTTCTCCCAGTAGCTTAAAAATTATGACACACCATCACAATACAGTTTAACGTACCATACTTGGTAGATAGGTAATAAAGAAGACTTAAATTCTACTTGGTCATGTTTACCTTTTGTTGACCGGCTTCTCATTTTTCTCGTAAGGTTTGACAAACCATTTTCCAATCCGGACAAAGTTCTTATCCATCAGACACCTTAAAAAAAAAGAAAAGGGCATAAATTTAAAATCTCATTTTTTCCTCCATCTTCAGATCCTAATACTGTATTCTGCAGATAATCTAATCCCAAGGTTCTGCTAATGGAAACAGATATTACAAAGATACACTAACGGCCTGGAACGACGAGCCACCCAGTTTAATTACGGAAAACAAAACCTGAACATCTCAGGAGGTCAGGCACCATCTGTGGAGAGGAAGCAGAGTTAACGCTTTCAGTCGATGACCCTTCGTCAGAACTTATGGAGGAAAACATCTGGCTTCTACAATACAACAGTAACTACAAAGTGCTTAGGGATGTCGAGGTTGTGAACGGCGCTATGCAAATGCAAGCCTTTTCCTTTCAAAAAGTATTTTCCTTTCTGCTCAGTACCTATCCCAATGGCATGATGGAAACAGGAAATGTTGCATTTGGAAAAAGGTAGGTTCAATCGTCACTTCAAGACACAACGCATTGGAGAACCAGCCGAGGAACTTCACTGCACTCCACATATTTTTGGAAAGAAATTACTTAAGCATAGTTGTCACTATGCTAAGTAGACAAAGCCCAACACACTAGTCAACATAACACCTGCCCCATCACACTTGAGCAGTGAAATGCTCTTGCTATAATTTTGTAAACATTTTCATAGGGATAAAGGCAGAACTTACCAAGGATGCTCTGCAAGGGTGAAATGCTCTACGTCACAGAGATCAAAGTGCTCCATTACTATGTGGAGCAAGGACAAACTGCGCTGCCATTATCATAAAAGCTGACCAGAGTTTACCCATGCCAGTGATCAAAAGTGAAGCAGTTATATGAACACAATTGGTTAGAAAATAATTTCACTCCCACTGGACAATAAGGGCAAGCTGTATCTTAATTAATTGAAATCTCACAACTTATAGGAGGAGAACACAAAGAAAAAATATAAAACAAAAACATTAAAAATAATGGAAAAAAAATAAATAGGCAAACAAGGTGTATACTTTACAAACCTGGTGCCAACTCCCACACAAGCAGCAACACCAACCAGTGCTTTATTTAAAAGCTAGTGCAAGTCCTGTGATGGTTGTCAAGTTAAAACTGCTCATTTAGCAGCAGCCTGGTAGTACTTGATCTTATTTTATCAATGCGTTAAATAGGTCCATGCCCATGTTTTCCATTATGACCACCAAGCCAACCAACGCTCTCAACTTTGAAAGCCACTTCCATACTAGGCAGCTCCTTCAGGACATAAGGCAGTTCTACTATTAAAGTAGATGGGTACACCTCTCTCAATGTCAAATGGAAATTCTGAGTTGGCCAAACTCAAAGACAACAATTAGGAAATAATTCCTCCACTCACTCCCACAGTGGGACCCTCCTTCTCCAGATTCTCGGATAAAGCACACCATTCCCATTTACTGTCCTTTACAGTCTCGTTGGTAGATGCCCTATAAAAACTATTTCTCAACAGCCTGCACTTACACCTCAAGTATCATCATAAGCAGTCCCTCTGAGTGAAGATGACTTGCTTCCACTCCTGAAGTGAGTTCTTTGGTGGCTGAACAATCCAATACAAGAGCCACAGACTCTGTCACAGGTGGGACAGATAGTCGTTGAGGGAAGGGGTGGGTGGGACAGATTTGCCGCATGCTCTTTCTGCTGCCTGCGCTTGATTTCTGCATGCTCTCGATGTTGAGACTCGAGGTGCTCAGCGCCCTCGCGGATGCACTTCCTCGACTTAGGAGGTCTTTCGCCAGGGACTCCCAGGTGTCAGTGGGGATGTCGCACTTTATCAGGGAGGCTTTGAGGGTGTCCTTGTAACATTTCCGCTGGCCACCTTTGGCTCGGTTGCCGTGAAGGAGATCAGAGTAGAGCACTTGCATTGGGAGTCTCATGCCTGGCATGCAGACTATGTGGCCCGCCCAGCGGAGCTGATCAAGTGTGGTCAGTGCTTCAATGCTGGGGATGTTAGCCTGGCCGAGGACGCTGATGTTTGTGCGCCTGTTCTTCCAGGGGATTTGTAGGATCTTGCGGAGACATCGTTGGTGATATATCTCCAGCGACTTGGTGTCTACTGTACATGGTCCATGTCTCAGCCATACAGGAGGGCAGGTATTACTACAGCCCTGTAGACCATGAGCTTGGTGGTAATTTTGAAGGCCTGGTCTTCAAACACTCTTTTCCTCGGCGGCCGAAGACTGTACTGACGCACTGGAGGCGGTGTTGGATCTCATTGTCAATGCCTGCTCTTGTTGATAGGAGGCTCCCGAGATATGGGAAGTGGTCCACTGTGTCCAGAGCCAAGCCGTGGATCTTGATGAGTGGGGGGGGGGGAAGTGCTGTGCGACAAGGACAGGCTGACGGAGGACCTTTGTCTTATGGATATTTAGCATAAGGCACATGCTTTCGTATGCCTCCTGGAGTTCAGCCTCTGTATGTGCGTAGACGCAGGCGTCGTCTGCGTACAGCAGGTCGACGACAGAGGTTGGGGTGGTCTTGGACCTGGTCTGGAGATGGCGTAGGTTGAACAGGTTCCCACTGGTTCTGTAGTTTAGTTCCACTCCAGTATATATACCTCAAGTATATCCTCCTGCTGAATGCAGTGTGGGGTTCCTGTGTTGTATCTTTCCTGCCGAATTTAAAAGAAACACCTCAAACACCAAAAACAGGCCTGAGAATTATGATGATTTGTCCCAGAAGGAAATGTAAAATTATCAACATGTTGGTGGAAGGGAGATGGAAATGAAGGCATTCAATATTTCCCCATTACAGGGATGGAAATATGGTCACAGACAAAGGCAATGTGACTTCCACTCCATGATCAGAATCGAACCCCCTTCCACGGGGACTGTTGGGTCTTAATGCTCAAAGGTCCCACTTTTGAAAACAGAGGTCTGTTACTGGGAAATATTTCTTGTGAAAGTGTGTTCTGCTGCAGTTATGCAGATGCAATTTGCTTGCCGGGGATGGACTATCAGGGGCATGACTCCTTCTCAATTTCAGCACAGCAAATCTAACTAGCCGCAAAAAAATAACCAGAAGTACAGAAATGCTGGCCAGTCTATTCTAATCTGAGATATTGCACCATTTGTTTCCCGAGGGCCTATAGGTTCCAAAATCTATCCAGCTCACAGATGTGCACCAAATCATTGAGCCTGAAGTCAGTGACAGGAAAGAAAGGTCAGAGGATAAGGCCCATGTTATGCTCCCTTACACCAGACTGTTTTGGGAATGTGAGATTAAGTATCTGGACAATTATTCGATTATCTTATCCTTCTGAAATAGCCTCATGATAGATTTTTGTTCGGAAAGGGTATTAAGAACCAAGGCAGATAACTGGAGTTAAGCTACAGATCAGCCAGGAACGAACTGAATGGCAGAACAGGCTCAAGCGAATGAATGGTCCACTCCTGTTTCTGTTCCTATATCTGGTACTGGACTGTAAAGTTGAGTGCGGCTATCAACCATAAAAGACTTTATGACGGTTTCCAACAGAAAAGGCCACTAGTTAATTCCAGCCATCAAGGAAGTGTTCTTTTTCTGGAAATGAGACGATCGCTAATCATTCAAAATACAACCCTGATGGGACTTGGTGCACGAAAGTAGATGGCGAGCAAAGTTTTTTTTTTAAAAAGATGAGCTAAGATTCAAAAGGATAAATGATGGTAGAGTGCCCAGCAGAGCTTTTCAGTAATCAAGTCTGAAGGTGACAAAGCATGAATGAAGGTTTCAGACACAGATGGGGTGGGGCAATGAGGCAGGAAATATTATGGAAGTATAAGTTGGCAGTGTTTGAGATGGCGGGCATATGGGAGTCACAAACTCCATTCAGGAATAAACACAACATAGAGGTTGTGAACTATCTGAAACAGTGCCCATGGAAAGGGGCTGAAGTTTGTGGCAAAATCACAGAATTTGTACTCTGACGAAAGAAGACAACTTTGGTCTTCACAATGTGAAAGCAGTTTGCTGGACCACACTCTGGATTCTGATCAAAAGGATGACAGGGTGCTCAGATAGGGGTGTGAATGAAACCTCTGGAAAATTTATCATCCTGAGAATTTAGCATACGGACACCCAGCACTTAGAGCTTGCATCATTCTTCAATGGCTATGATCATTCATTCATCATTGAACTTTTCCCAATTGATTATTTTTGGTTAAGCTTTTTTGTTTTATGACATGCTGGAATATCTATAACTACTTGGATCTGACAGAATAGTGAGTAAAAGCAGTCAAGTAGTTAGCAAAAGATGAGGAATATGAGGCAATGAAAAAGACTCTTCATCTTCTCCAGTTTGAACTTAACATAGGAGTGTTCATTGGCATCGCTGATTGAAGAGAAACGAGAGAGCAACTATGCCAAAAAGTAAATCCAGGATAGTTTGTGTAAATCAAGCCTTCAAAATATCAGCAATATGTCAAACATGAAAATCTCACCATGAGCTATATGGAGCTGATTTTCAAAAATGTATTATTTCTGTACAAAAAATACCGTTGACTACTTTGGTACTTGCAGCGAGTTTCAAAACATGGACCTTACTTCAATTGCGTAACGTGCATGCAAAATGTGTTGTGTCACACATGGGGTAATGTGACAAAATATTTGAGTAAAATTAGAATTATCAGTCTTCATGGTAAAAGACACTAAAAACATCCCAATAATAGAAAATCAAGGGGCTATAGGGAGGGGGGTACTTAAAACTATCACTAAAGAAAAATTACTCGGTAGAATAATGGGACGAAAGGTGAACAAGTCCCCTTGACCTGATGGCTTGCATCCTAGGGTCTTTAAAGAAATGGCTGCACAGATAGTGGATGCATTGGTCATAATCTACTAAAATCCCTTGGATTCTGGAGATGTTCCAGCAAATTGGAAAACCACAAATGTAATGCCTCTATTTTAAACAAAGTAGGGAGACAGAAAGCAGGAAACAATAGACCAGTTAGCCTAACATCTGTCGGAGGTAAAATGCTGGAGTTCATTATTAAGGAAGCAGTAGCAGGACATTTGGAAAACCATAATTCAATCAAGCAGAGTCAGCATGGTTTTATGAAAGAGAAATCATGTTTAACAAATTTGCTGGAGTTCTTTGAGGATGTAATGAGCAGGGTGGATAAGAGGGAACCAGTGGATGTGGTGTATTTGGATTTTCAAAAGGCATTCGATAAGGTGCCACATTAAAGGTTACTGTACAAGATAAGAGCTCACAGGGTTGGCATGGATAGAGGATTAACTAACAGAAAACAGAGTCGGGATAAATAGGTAATTTTCCAGTTGGCAAACGGTAACTCGTAGGGTGCCACAGGGATTGGTGCTGGGCCCTCAACTATTTACAATCTATAGTAATGACTTGGATGAAGGGACAGAGTGTAATGTAGCCAAGTTTGCTGATGACACAAAGATGGGTGGGAAAGCAAGTTGTGAGGACACAATGGGCCCAAGTTTCCACACGATAAAAAACAGGCGCCCCTCCGAGCTGGGCGCCCGTTTTTCACGCCTAAAACTGCGGCGGAAAAAAACCGCGCAATTCTGGAGCGCCCTGCAGCTCCTGGTCTGTTTGGCGCGGCGCCCAGGGGGGCGGAGCCTACACTCGCGCCGATTTTGTAAGTGTTAGGGGGCGGGTACCATTTAAATTAGTTTTTTTCCTGCCGGCAACACTGCGCGTGCGCGTTGGAGCGTTCGCGCATGCGCAGTGTGAAGGAAACATTGGCACTCGGCCATTTTTGTAGTTCTTTGCAGCTGTTTAATTTTTGAACATTTTTGAATAAAAGCACATTGCCATCAGCACATCAGCACTGAGAAGGCTGCAGGAAGCCTCAGAAAGTTGAGGCAGCCGTTTCCCTCCCCCTCCCCGCCCGCCGTCGGGAAAAAAAGGCTGCCTCCTCCCCCGCCTCCGCGGGAACGAACAGCTTTCTCCCCCGCCCCCCTCCCCCCCCCCCGTGGGAAGGAACGGCTTTCTCCTCCCCGCCCCCCGCGGGAACAAACGGCTTTCTCCTCCCTCCCCCCCCCCCCCACCAACCGCAGGAACGAACGGCTTTCTCCTCTCTCTTCCCCCCCCCACCGGAACGAACGCCTGCAGCATTCTCCCTGGCTGAAGCACTTTCACACAGGTAGGAAGATGGTTTATTTAATCTTTTCTTTGCTTATAAATGTTTATTCAGGTTGGATTTATTTGAATAATATTTGTAGAAGTATAAATAAGGATTTATTATAGAATTTAATGACTTCCCTTCCCCGCCCCCCCCCTCCCACCCCACCTCGTTCTGGACGCCTAATTTGTAACCTGCGCCTGATTTTTTAATGTGTAGACAAGGTTTTTTCAGTTCTACAAAAATCTTCACTTGCTCCATTCTAAGTTAGTTTGGAGTACGTTTTCACTGTGGAAACTTTGAAAACAGGCGAAAGTGGCCGGACACGCCCCCTTTTGAAGAAAAAATTCTGTTCCAAAGTGGAACTGTTCTACCTGACTCGAACTGCAGAAAAAAAAAATGTGGAGAATTGCGATTTCTAAGATAGTCCATTCTCCACCAGTTGCTCCAAAAAATCAGGCGCAAATCATGTGGAAACTTGGGCCCAAAGTATCTGCAAAGGGATATAGACAGGCTAAGTGAGTGGGCAAACATTTGGCAGATGGAGTATAATGTGCGAAAGTGTGAGGTTATCCACTTTAGCAGGAAAAATAAAAAAGTAAATTATTTAAATTGAGATTACAAACTGCTACAGTACAGAGGGACCGAGGGTCCTTGTGCATTAAACACAAAATGTTAGTATGCAGGTATAGCAAGTAACCAGGAAGGCAAATGGAATGTTGGCCTTTATTGCAAGGGGGATGGAGTATAAAAGTGGGGATGGAGTATAAAAGTGGGGATGGAGTATAAAAGTGGGGATGGAGTATAAAAGTGGGGATGGAGTATAAAAGTGGGGATGGAGTATAAAAGTGGGGATGGAGTATAAAAGTGGGGATGGAGTATAAAAGTGGGGATGGAGTATAAAAGTGGGGATGGAGTATAAAAGTGGGGATGGAGTATAAAAGTGGGGATGGAGTATAAAAGTGGGGATGGAGTATAAAAGTAGGGAAGTCCTGTTACAACTGTACAAGGCATTGGTGAGACCACACCTGGAGTACTGCGTACTGTATTCACTGGAGTTCAGAAGAATGAGAGGGGACCTCATAGAAACGTTTAAAATTCTGACGGGTTTAGACAGGTTAGATGCAGGAAGAATGTTCCCAATGTTGGGGAAGTCCAGAACCAGGGGTCACAGTCTAAGGATAAGGGGGGTAAGCCATTTAGGACCGAGATGAGGAGTAACTTCTTCACTCAGAGAGTGGTGAACCTGTGGAATTCTCTACCACAGAAAGTTGTTGAGGCCAATTCACTAAATATATTCAAAAGGGAGTTAGATGAAGTCCTTACTACTAGGGGTATGGCGAGAAAGCAGGAAGTGGGTACTGAAGTTGCATGTTCAGCCATGAACTCATTGAATGGCGGTGCAGGCTAGAAGGGCCGAATAGCCTACTCCACCTATTTTCTATGTTTCTATCAAATTGAAAACATGGGCATACAATGTGGCCAAGACTAGTGGGAGGCCAGAGGATTTGGAAACTTTTAAAAGCCAGCAAAGAACAACTAAAAAAATGAGAGAGAGGGAAACTAGCACGAAATATAAAAACAGATAGTAAGAGTTTCTACAGGTACATAAAAAAAGAGTGTGGCTAAAGTAACTGTTAGTCACCTAGAGGATGAGACTGGGGAATTAATAATGGAGAACAGAGAAATGGCAGAGACGTTGAACAAATATATTGTATGGAGGGGTATGGAGAGAAAGCAGGAAAGGGGTACTGAGGTTGAATGATTAGCCATGATCTTATTGAATGGTGGTGCAGGCTCGAAGAGCCAAATGGCCTACTCCTGCACCTAATTTCTATGTATCGGTCTTCACTGTAGAAGACACTAAAAACATCCCAATCGTGGATAATCAAGGGGCTATAGGGAGGGAGGAATTTAATGCAATCACTATCATTAAAGAAGTACTCAGTACAATAATGGGACTAAAGGTGGACAAGTTCCCATGACCTGATGGCTTACATCATAGAGTCTTAAAAGAAGTGGCTGCAGAGATAATGGATGCATTGGTTGTAATCTATCAAAATTCCATGGATTCTGGGGCGGTCCCAGCAAATTGGAAAACCGCAAATGTAATTCCTCTGTTTTTTTTTTAAAAAAGGAGGCAGACAAAAAGCAGGAAACTATAGACCAGTTAGCCTAACATCTGCTGTTGGTAAAATGCTGGAGTCCATTATAAAGGAAGCAGTAGCAGGACATTGAATCATGCTTTTCCAAATCAAGCAGAGTCAGCATGGTTTTATGAAAGGGAAATCATGTTTGACGAATTTGCTGGGTGCATAAAGGGGAACCACTGGATGTGGTGCATTTCCAGAAGGCATTCGATAAGGTGCCATATAAAAGGTTACTGCACAAGATAAAAGTTCACTGGGTTGGGGGTAATATATTAGCATGGATAGAGGATTCGCTAACTGTTTTTTGTTAGAGAGTCGGGATACATGGGGTCATTTTCCAGTTGGTAAACAGTAACTGGTAGGGTGCCGCAGGGATTGGTGCTGGGGCCTCAACTATTTACAATCTATATTAATGACTTGGATGAAGAGGCCGAGTGTAATGTAGGCAAGTTTGCTGAGACAAAGATGGGTGGGAAAGCAAATTATGAGGAGGATACAAAAATCTGCAAAGGGATATAAACAGGCTAAATGAGTGAGCAAAAATTTGGCATGTGGAGAATAATGTGGGAGAAAATGTAGAAAAGCAAATTATAATTTTAAATGGAGGAAAAATAGCAAAGTGCTACAGTACAGAGGGATCTGGGGGTCCTTGTGCATGAAACACAAAAAGTTAGTATGCTGGTGCAGCATACTAACTTTTTGTGTTTCATGCACAAGGACCACCCTCACACTCCCCCACACACACACCCCCCCTCTCCCGCCCCCGCCCCCCACACACACCCCCTCTCCCCAACCCCCCCACACACACACCCGACCCCCCACACACACACTCCCCGCCCCACCACACACACACATCCCCGCGCCCCACCACACACACACACCTCCGCCCCCCCCACACACACACCCCCGCCCCCCCACACACACACCCGCCCCCCCACACACACACCCGCCCCCCCACACACACCCGCCCCCCCACACACACCCCCGCCCCCCCACACACACACACACCCCCGCCCCCCCACACACACTACCCTCACCCCCACACACACTACCCTCACCCCCACACACACCCCCCCACCCCCACACACACCCCCCCACACACACCCCCTCCCCCCCCACACAACCCCGCCCCCCCCCACACACACACGCCCCCCCCCCCCCACACACACACGCCCCCCCGCCCCCCCCACACACACACGCCCCCCCCCCCCCCACACACACACGCCCCCCCCCCCCCCACACACACACGCCCCCCCGCCCCCCCCACACACACACGCCCGCCCCCCCCACACACACACGCCCACCCCCCACCACACACGCCCACCCCCCACCACACACGCCCACCCCCCACCACACACGCCCCCCCCCCAACACACATACACCCCCCCCCCAACACACACACACCCCCCCCCCAACACACACCCCCCCCAACACACACCCCCCCCAACACACACACCACCCCCCCCCCAACACACACACCCCCCCCCCAACACACACACCACCCCCCCAACACACACACCACCCCCCCCCCAACACACACACCACCCCCCCAACACACACACCACCCCCCCCCAACACACACACCACCCCCCCCCAACACACACACCACCCCCCCCCAACACACACACCACCCCCCCCCAACACACACACCACCCCCCCCCAACACACACACCACCCCCCCCCCCAACACACACACCACCCCCCCCCCAACACACACACCACCCCCCCCCCAACACACACACCACCCCCCCCCCAACACACACACCACCCCCCCCAACACACACACCACCCCCCCCAACACACACACCACCCCCCCCAACACACACCCCCCCCCCACACACAACCCCCCCCAACACACACCCCCCCCCCCCCAACACACACACCACCCTGCCCAACACACACACCACCCCCCCCAACACACACACCACCCCCCCAACACACACACCACCCCCCCAACACACACACACACATCCCCCCCCACACACACACACACCCCCCCACACACACACACACCCCCCCACACACACACACACCCCCCCCACACACACACACACACCCCCCCCACACACACACATACCCCCCCAACACACACACACACCCCCCCACACACACACACACCCCCCCCCACACACACACACACCCCCCCCCACACACACACACACCCCCCCCCACACACACACACACCCCCCACACACACACACACACCCCACACACACACACACACACACCCCCCCCACACACACACACACACCCCCCCACACACACACACACACCCCCCCACACACACACACACCCCCCCCACACACACACACCCCCCCCCACACACACACACCCCCCCCACACACACACCCCCCCCCACACACACACCCCCCCCCCCCACACACACACCCCCCCCCCACACACACCCCCCCCCCCACACACACCCCCCCACCCCCACACACACACACCCCCCCCCACACACACACACACCCCCCCCCACACACACCCCCCCCCACACACACACCCCCCACACACACCCCCCCCCACACACACCCCCCCCCACACACACCCCCCACACAAACCCCCCCCACACACACACCCCCCACACACACACCCCCCCCCCCCACACACACACCCCCCCCACACACACACACCCCCCCCACACACACACCACACACCCCCCCACACACACCCCGCCCCACACACACACACACACCCCCCCCCACACACACCCCCCCACACACACACCCCCACCCACACACACACACACACCCCCCCCCACACCACCCCCCCATACACACTCCCCACACACACACACACAACCACCCCCCCCCCCCACACACACCCCACACACACACACACACACACACACCCCCCACACACATCCCCCCCCCCACACACACATCCCCCCCCCACACACACACCCATCTCCCCCCCCCACACACACACCCATCTCCCCCCCCCCACACACACACCCATCTCCCCCTCCCACCTCCACACCCATCTCCCCCTCCCACCTCCACACCCATCTCCCCCTCCCACCTCCACACCCATCTCCCCCTCCCACCTCCACACCCATCTCCCCCTCCCACCTCCACACCCATCTCCCCCTCCCACCTCCACACCCATCTCCCCCTCCCACCTCCACACCCATCTCCCCCTCCCACCTCCACACCCATCTCCCCCTCCCACCTCCACACCCATCTCCCCCTCCCACCTCCACACCCATCTCCCCCTCCCACCTCCACACCCATCTCCCCCTCCCACCTCCACACCCATCTCCCCCTCCCACCTCCAC
>NC_091984.1:193270876-193380684 GCF_044704955.1 Pristiophorus japonicus | reverse complement strand
CTCCCCCCTCCGCCCTCACCACACCTCCCCCCTCCGCCCTCCCCACCTCCCCCCTCCGTCCCCTCCCCCACACCTCCCCTCACCCGGCCCCTCCGCCCTCACCCACACCTCCCCCCTCCGCTCCCCACACCTCCCCCCTCCGCTCTCCCCACACCTCCCCCCTCCGCTCTCCCCACACCTCCCCCCTCCGCTCTCCCCACACCTCCCCCCTCCGCCTCCCCCCTCCGCTCTCCCCACACCTCCCCCCTCCGCCTCCCCACACCTCCCCCCTCCGCTCTCCCCACACCTCCCCCTCCGCTCTCCCACACCTCCCCCCTTCCGCTCTCCCCACACCTCCCCCCTCCGCTCTCCCCACACCTCCCCCCACCCTCCCACACACCCAGACCCTCCCACACCCCCCCCCACCCTCCCACTACCCCCCCCCACCCTCCCACTACCCCCCACCACCCTCCCACTACCCCCACTCCTCCCCCTACCCACCCTCACCCCACTACCCCCCTCCTCCCCACTACCCCCCCACCACACCCTCCCACCTCTCCCTTCACACCCCCCCCCCACTCACCCCACACCCTTCCCCCACCACCCACTCCCCCCACACCCTCCCCGACCCTCCCACACGCCCCCACCCTCCCGCTCCCCCCACACACGCCCCCACCCTCCCGCTCCCCCCACACACGCCCCCACCCTCCCGCTCCCCCCACACACGCCCCCACCCACCCCGCTCCCCCCACACACGCCCCCACCCTCCCGCTCCCCCCACACACGCCCCCACCCTCTCGCAACCCCCACCACCCCGCTCGCACCCCCACACACACACACCCTCCACTCCTCCCCCACACACACACCCCACTCCTCCCACCACACACACCCCACTCCTCCCCCACACACACCACCCCACTCCTCCCCCACACACACACCCCACTCCTCCCCCACACACACACCCCACTCCTCCCCCACACACACACCCCACTCCTCCCCCCACACACACACCCCACTCCTCCCCCACACACACACCCCACTCCTCCCCCACACACACACCCCACTCCTCCCCCACACACACACCCCACTCCTCCCCCCACACACACACCCCACTCCTCCCCCACACACACACACCCACTCCTCCCCCCACACACACACACCCCACTCCTCCCCCACACACACACCCACTCCTCCCCCACACACACACCCCACTCCTCCCCCCACACACACACACCCCACTCCTCCCCCCACACACACACACCCCACTGCTCCCCCCACACACACACACCCCACTCCTCCCCCCACACACACACACCCCACTCCTCCCCCCACACACACACACCCCACTCCTCCCCCCACACACACACACCCCACTCCTCCCCCCACACACACACACCCCACTCCTCCCCCACACACACACCCCACTCCTCCTCCCCCACACACACACCCCACTCCTCCTCCCCCACACACACACCCCACTCCTCCTCCCCCACACACACACACCCCACTCCTCCTCCCCCACACACACACACCCCACTCCTCCCCCACACACACACCCCACTCCTCCCCCCCACACACACCCCACTCCTCCCCCCCACACACACACCCCACTCCTCCCCCACACACACACACACCCCACTCCCCCCCACACACACACACCCCACTCCTCCCCCACACACACAGACACACACCACACACACACCCCTCCGCACCCTCACTGTCAGATACAGAGAGTGAGAGACACTACAGTGAGAGACACTGTCAGAGACACCTTCCCTTCACAAAGGTTGGACTTCTATTTTGTATTGATTGATTACTTATGACTTTGGTCTTGGTGCTTTAGGTGCAGGGTTCCTTCTATTTTTTATTCATTAATTCCTTATTATTTTTTGTGCTTCGTTTAGTGCTTGGTGCTTTAAATGTACTGCTTTGTTTAGTGCTTTAAATGTACTTTGCTTCTTTAATGTTGTTGTGAAGGTGTTTATGGAAAATCCTCTAATTTCCCTTACCCCCCGCTGTTGTGATGTTGATGTGTTCTTTGTGTTTAATGCTTCCCACCTGCCGTCTCTGGCTGTGCCTGCACTAAACTTAACTCCAGGTAAGGTTTTTCAGAACTTACAAAAGTGGACACTTACTCCATCCTAAGTTAGTTTGTGGTAAGTTTTCACTGCCGAAACTTGCAAAACAGGTCTGAGTGGCTGGACACACCCCCTTTTGAAAAAAAAGTACCTTACCTAAAGCCAACCTAAACTAACTCACTCGAACTGGAGCAAAGTAATATCCGAGAATTGCAATTTCTAACATACTCCAAACTAAACTAGTTGCTCCAAAAAACTAGGAGCAACTCCACCAGAAACTTGGACCCTATGTTCTGACAAAAGGACATCGCTCCAAACAACCACCAGTTTCCCCTTTCCTGTCCCAGACAGTAATAGACCAACTCTGCATTCCCACGCCATGAACAAAATGGAGAATATAACTATGGCTTTTGTTTTCACAATGTTTAACTGCAAGAAAGTGCAGTTCACCCAGAACTGGATGTCAGACAAGATGATCATGTCTTACAAACTTAATTTGAATTTTTTGAAGTTACTAAGTTAGTGTATGAGAGTACTCCAGTTGATCACTGTCTACCTGCATTTTCAGAAAGCTTTTGACAAAGATACCTCACACTAGGTTACTTCACAAAATAGAATCTTGTGATATCAGTGGGAATTTGATATGCTGAATTAGGAATTGGCTCCAATCCTTCAGGCAAAAAGCTGTAGTCAACATGAATTTGCCTGGAGGTAGGTTACCAGTGGTATTCCCCCAGGGATCGGTATTAAACCCATTACTGTTCACTTTTATTAATGAGCTGGATCGTGATGTCGTAGGCATGGTCAGTTTGCAGATAATATTAAAACGTGTTCAAAGGTTAAAACTGTAGAGGAGTACAATCTTCTGCAAAAAAGATTTAGATGTGCTAGGGGAATGGGCCAAATAATGGCAAATGGAGTGTGATGCATGTAGGTATGACCAACACAGAATAAAGTTATTTAAAGGGAACGATACTGAAAGCAGTTGAGAGAAAAGGATCTAGGTGTTATTGCCCACAGATCACTGAAGGATCACAACCAATGCAGAGAAGCCAAAGCAAACAGGATAGTGGGTTGTATTAATAGAACCACACAGTACAGATCAAAGGACACTATTTTGTCCTTATACAGGTCATTAGTTAGACTGCATCCAGTTTGGTCCTCTCGCATAGTGGGCGATATGGTGGACTTGGAAAACATTCAGGAGAGCCATAAGAATGATTCCCATCGGAAAGAAATTTACTCAATAGGCTTAAAGAGCTGGGTCTATTTACTTTACAGCAGCATAGGTGACCTGATAGAGGTATATAAATTAATTGTATGCCTATTGATACAACAACTTGTATTTATGTAGAGCCTTTAACGTAGTTGAAACGTTCCAAGGCGCTTCACAGAAGTATTATGAGATTTTAAAATTTGGCACTGAGCCACATAAGGAGAAATTTGGGCAGGGACCAAAAGCTTGGTCAAAGAGGTAGGTTTTAAGGAGCGTCTTGAAGGAGGAAAGAGAGGTGGAGAGGCGAAGAGGTTTAGGGAGGGTATTCCAGAGCTTAGGGCCCAGGCAACAGAAGGCACGGTCACCAATGGTTGAGTGATTATAATCAGGGATGCTCAAGAGGGTAGAATTAAAGCAGCACAGACATCTCGGCTGGGGATGGGGGGTGGGGGCTGGAAATGATTACAGAGATAGGGAGGGGCGAGGCCATAGAGAGATTTGAAAACAAGGATAAGAATTAAGAAATCGAGGTGTGCTTAACCGGGAGCCAATGTAGGTCAGCGAGCACAGGGTTGATGGGTGAGCGGGACTTGGTGCGAGTTAGGACATGAGCAGCCGAGTTTTGGATCACCTCTAGTTTACATAGGGTAGAATGTGGGAAGCCAGCCAGGAGTGTGTTGGAATAGTCAAGTCTAGAGGTAACAAAGGCATGGATGTGGGCTTCAGCAGATGAGCTGAGGCAAGGGCAGAGATGGGCGATGTTATGGAGGTGAATATAGGCATTATTTCAGTTTGACAGATTGGGGGGGGGGGGGGGGGGGGGGGTGAGAGGAAACCAGAGGACATGCACTTACACTACACAAAAGCAGAAATAGGTTAGATGTTAGGCGCTGCTTCTTTTCCCATTAAGTAGTGAGTCTCTGGAATAGTGACGGTTTGTGTGGTATGTGCTGCCTCTGCACGCTTTCAAGAGGGAGCTGGACCAGTTCTTGGCTGGAGCAGAGATCATGTCATATAAAATGTAAGTGGATTAACAGTTAATATACACATAATCAATGTGTTCACAGGACTGGGTGTGATTGCCAAAGAGGTCGGAGAGTAATTTTCCTGATTCCCCCCCCCCCCCCCCCGCGCATTCTTGGATCTGGGTTTTTTTGGTCTCTTATTTGGCTATCCCAGAGATTATATAGACATCCCAAAGCTCTTTACAAGCTATGAAGCACTTTACAAATGTAGCCGCTGTTGTAATGTCGAAAACACGGCAGCTAATTATCTCACAGCAAGTTCCCACCAACAGCAATGAAATAAATGACAAGATAATTTGTGTTTTAGTGATGATCACTAAAACACAAATTAAGGTTGAGGGATAAATATTGGCCAGGTCAATGGGAGAACTCACGCTGCTCTTCAAAATAGTGTAGTGTAGCCTTATGTTATGTCCACCTGAGAGAGCAGATAGGGCTTCTGTTTAACATCTCCTCCAACATTGCAGCACTCCCTCGGTACTGCACTGAAGCGCCAGCCTTGATACGCACTGAAGTCTCTGTGCACGAGCCTCTGACACAGAGGCAAGAGAGCTACCACTGAGCCACGGCTGATACAAATAAGGGAGGGAGAATAGCGCAGGTTACAACCACAGCAGTGCAAAAGACTTTATACATCCATGTACAGACACATAGCAATCATCACCCATTAAAATGGCAGTTCAGCATTGAAGCTTCTGAAGATCTCAGAAGAATTCAATAAAGTGTGACCACCCATGTCCAATTTTAAAAATGGGTGAACTTTGGTTCCAATCCCCTGGCTTATATTGCAAAGTTATGACTGGCAGGTTGGAGTATGAATTTAACAGTAATAAGCTCCTGTTCTAAATTGAATTTAGAACACTTTCATTTCAAAAGCATAAGATTTAAATTACAATTTTGCTGGCAGAACTCATTTTGCTGCAAGCCAGTGATTTAGTCAAATTAATTGTAGAATCTTATAACTAACATCAGGTAAATTTTCAAAACGTGCTAGTATCTGTGATCACAGCAATTTTACAGAAAAGGTTGTTTCAAGAAACGAACCTCTGGTAAAGCAGATGAAGCCCTTTCAAAGTCTGACAAATAGCATAACTTCTGAGCTCACTGTACCTCCAACATGATTGATTGCAACAGATTTGAATAATCATGAACAATTGCATGATACTGAGATTACAGTTTCCATTCGGTCCATATGAAATCCAAATTGAGACAATACATAGCATTTACAACACAGCAACGAACCAGACAGCCCAACAGGTCTGTGCCGGTGTTTATGCTTCTCATGAGCCTCAACCCACCCTCGTTCATCTAACCTCATTAGCATATCCTTATATTATTTTCTTCCTCGTGTACTTATCTACATTTTTATGTATCTATGCGAGTCGCCTCAACTACCCCATGCGGCAGCAAGTTTAATTTTCTAACCACTTTCTGGGTAAAGGAATTTCTCCTGAATTCTTACTGGATTTATTAGTGACTATCTTATAATTATGACTCCCAGTTTTGGACTCACCCACAAGGAAACATCGCTATGTCTACCCTATCAAACTCTCATAACTTTAAAGATCTCCATCACAGCACCCCTCACCCAAATAGTTGAGTGATCAAAAGTGAAGAATGTGTACAGAATTTTGTCTGTCAGAAAAAAGTCAATTGTCGCACTTAATTTCAGTGACACACAAGTCAATTTCAGGGATGCAGATCATGTATTCACCCCTAGGACCTCCAGTCTTTGCCCTTAATCACCTAGGGATCTGCAGTGGCCAGCAACATGGGTGCACATACCATATTCCAAAAAAAATTCTGTACAACCCAGGAGATTCCCTTACAGGGTGGAAGTAGAGTGGAGGTCTTGCACCACTTTTTGGTGGAAGAACAGAAAGAATTCAACCACAGTTATTTAGTAGAACCGAATAAAAATGTAGTCCCATTGTTTTCAAAATCGCTAACTTTTTTAAAAATGGAAGCTTCAATGACTACAGAAATCTGATTTTCTAAAATTTGGATCTCAACAAAAATAATTTCATAAAATATTTGCAGGCAGGAAGAGACGATTTGCTCCATCATGCCTGCATCACTGCCATATTTCGAAAAGGGATGAGGAAGAATCTTTATGTCAAGGAGTAAAATGTTGGAATTGTTACAAGCCGCCTATTCTATTTGCATCTCTGGCTTGCTCCTCATACCCTTTAATATGGGTTTTCAAGCAACTTT
The DNA here is from genome assembly GCF_044704955.1 of Pristiophorus japonicus. NCBI lineage: Eukaryota > Metazoa > Chordata > Chondrichthyes > Pristiophoridae > Pristiophorus > Pristiophorus japonicus. Next base: position 193,374,172 of record NC_091984.1, on the reverse strand, counting down.
TTAATTCCCATTTAAAAGAATGAGAACTCTGTTTCAACAGCTTGTGGCAGAGAACGACAAATTCTAACCACCTTCGGTATAAAGATGTATTTTTGCATCGTCCCAAACTGAAATAAGCACAGATTTGATTAAATAAATATGTTTATCTTGGGATAACGTGACGAGAAGCGGTTAATCAAAACATTGATGAGTTAAAAAAGGAAGCCAACAAAACAAATACTGACGCAACTGAGGAATTTAATTGACACATCTCAACTCATTTCCTGCATTGTATCAATATATATTGCAAGACACGCAAAATTCAACTGCATGAAAAATGGTAATTCAGAGACTGCAATGTTGTTCATGTGTTATCAGTGAAATGTGTGTGAACCACATAGGAGTGCTTTATTAAATCCACAGAGATGTAAAGTACCATGAATAACTACATACAAAATTAATCAACAGAAAAATTAAGCGCCTGCCTTTTCTTGGCATCTTTTCTCAGTATTCCAGTCCAAGTGAACAAATTCCAAATTAAGGCGCAATCCACACAAGGGCTTTCTGCACTCCAAAGAGGCCATGCATTTACATTTAAAATTCTTATAACTTAGACCTGTGCTGTGTACATATCTTAAACATACTTCAATAAATTATGACGAGATAATACGATTCAGGCTTAGAAATTACGATCTTGCATTTACATAGTGCCTTTCATGTTCTCAGGTCACCCCAAAGTGCTTCACTGCCAATGACTTACTTGTTAAAATGTAGTAATTTGTTATCCAAACAAATGCAGCAACCAATCTATGTACAGCAAGGTCTCAAAGTGGCATTGATTGAAGGATAAATGTTGGCCAGTACAACTCCCTGCTCTTCAAATAGTGTTCTGGGATTTTGTGTCAATCTGAACTTGACGATTTGGGTAAACACCTGATATGCCCACATAGCGTAACCAAATCATGAATTTAATCCCACCATTTATGCGCATGCATGAATGACTTGTTTGACCAGTCCACACGTGTGAAGTGTCGTCAGTATTCATGGCCAGATAACAAAATACTGGCTCATCCACTCATCACAAGTTGGCAGAAGCAAATCTGGTTTTGTTTGTGCATGGTGTTTGTGGCTGGGGAAGACCTGGAAATTTTAAGACACACAATACAGCAGGCAGAAAAATAACCTTTTTATACTCCTATGTCCCCGTCACATTTTGGTTGACGACTATACGCCATTATAACAATTAGTGACAGCTGAAGTGGAATGAATAGCACCTGCAGACCCAAACAGACTGCTTAAATTTTAAAACAAAAGTAAAATACCAGAAGCAAACAGCAGTTCAAAAAAAAAATGAGCAAGCTCCAGGACACAGATGGAATTGATCCATCTGACAGTGGAAGAAATAGATAAAGAAGGGTACAAGCTTAAATATTTAAACTGGAAGCTACAAAGCAGAATGCAACGGTAGTATAAAACAGCAGCACCAACACTTGGATAAAACAAAGCGCCAGGGTAGATACGGAGCAGAGGAAATGGAGACAACACCAATGTGTACTTCAACTGACAAAAAAAAGTGCACTACTAGGAGACCAGTGAGACGTGGTCTGGCTGAGCCAGTCTATGGGCTCAAAATTGGCCAGGAGTTGCTCCGGGTTTTTTTTTTGGAGCAACTTGATTTTTCTGGGGTATCTTAAAAATCCCCATTTTGCACATTCAATTTGCGCCCGTGTAAGTGAGTTTTTTTTAAGTTTAGTTTTTTTTTCAAAAAGGGGGCGTTACCAGCCACCTACACCCGTTTTGGCCATTTAAAAACATAGAAAATAGATGCAGGAGTAGGCTATTCGGCCCTTCGAGCCTGCACCACCATTCAATAAGACCATGGCTGATCATGCACCTCAATACCCCTTTCCTGCTTTCTCACCATATCCTTTGATCCCTTTAGCCATAAGGGCCATATCTAACTCCCTCTTGAATACATCCCAATGAACTGGCATCAACAACTCTCTGCGGTAGGGAATTCCACAGGTTAACAACTCTGCGTGAAGAAGTTTCTCCTCATCAGTCCTAAAATGGCTTACCCCTTATCCTTAGACTATGTCCCCTGGTTCTGGACTTCCCCAACATTGGGAACATTCTTCCCGCATCTAACCTGTCCAGTCCCGTCAGAATTTTGTGTGTTTCTATGAGATCCCCTCTCATCCTTCTAAACTCCAGAGAATTCAGGCCCAGTCGATCCAGTCTCTCCTCATATGTCAGTCCTGCCATCCCAGGAATTAGTCTGGTGAACCTTCGCTGCACTCCCTCAATAGCAAGAACATTCTTCCTCAGATTAAGGGACCAAAACTGAATACGATATTCCAGGTGAGGCCTCACTAAGGCCCTGTACAACTGCAGTAAGACCTCCCTGAGGTAAGAAATCCCCTAGCTATGAAGGCCAACATGCCATTTGCCCTCTTCACCGTCTGATGTACCTGCATGCCAACTTTCAATGACTGATGTACCATGACACCCAGGTTTCGTTGCACCTCCCCTTTTCCTAATCTGCCATCATTCAGATAATATTCTGCCTTCGTGTTTTTGCCACCAAAGTGGATAACCTCACATTTATCCACATTATACTGCATCTGCCTTGCATTTGCCCATTCACCTAACCTGTCCAAGTCACCCTGCATCCTCTCAGAATCCTCCTCACAACTCACACCACCACCCAGTTTAGTGTCATCTGCAAACTTGGAGCTATTACACTCAATTCCTTCATCTAAATCATTGATGTATATTGTAAATAGCTGGGGTCCCAGCACTGAGCCCTGTGGCACCCCGCTGGTCACTGCCTGCCATTCCAAAAAGGACCAGTTTATTCCTACTCTTTGCTTCCTGTCTGCCAACCAGTTCTCTATTCACGGCAGTACATTATCCCCAATACCATGTGCCTTAATTTTGCACACCAATCTCTTGTGTGGGACCTTGTCAAAAGCCTTTTGAAAGTCCAAATACACCACATCCATTGGTTCTCACTTGTCCACTCTACTAGTTACATCCTCAAAAAATTCTAGAAGATTTGTCAAGCATGGTTTCCCTTTCATAAATCCATGCTGACTTGGACCGATTCTGTCACTGCTTTCCAAATGCATTACTATTTCATCTTTAATAACTGATTCCAACATTTTCCCCACGACTGATGCCAGGCTAACCGGTCTATAATTACCCATTTTCTCTCTGCCTCCTTTTTTAAAAAGTGGGGTTACATTAGCTACGCTCCAGGTCATAGGAGCTGATCCAGAGTCGATAGACTGTTGGAAAATGATCACCAATGCATCTACTATTTCTAGGGCCACTTCCTTAAATACTTGGGATGCAAACTATTAGGCCCTGGGGATTTGTCGGCCTTCAATCCCATCAATTTCCCCAACACAATTTCCCGTCTTTTACGGATTTCCTTCAGTTCCTCCTTCTCTCTAAACCCTTGGTCCCCTAGTATTTCCAGAAGGTTAATTGCGTCTTCCTTAGTGAAGACAGAACCAAAGTATTTGTTCAACTGTTCTGCCATTTCTTTGTTCCCCATTATAAATTCACCTGAATCTGACTACAAGGGACCGACGTTTGTCTTCACTAATTTTTTGCTCTTCCCATATCTATAGAAGCTTTTGCAGTCAGTTTTTATGTTCCCAGTAAGCTTCCTCTCATACTCTATTTTTCCCCCCTCCGAATTAAACCCTTTGCCCTCCTCTGCTGAATTCTAAATTACTCCCAGTCCTCAAGTTTGCTGCTTTTTCTGGCCAAGTTATATGCCTCTACCTTGGATTTAACACTATCCTTAATTTCCCTTGTTAGCCACAGTTGAGCCACCTTCCCCTTTTATTTTTACTCCAGACAGGGATGTACAATTGTTGAAGTTCATCCATGTGATCTTTAAATGTTTGCCATTGCCTATCCACCATCAATCCTTCAAGTATTATTCGCCAGTCTATTCTAGCCAATTCACGTCTCATACCATCGAAGTTGCCTGTCCTTAAGTTCAGGACCGCAATCTCTGAATTAACTGTGTCACTCTCCACTTTAATAAAGAATTCTACCATATTATGGTCGCTCTTCCCCAAGGGGCCTCGCACAAGATTGCTAATTAGTCCTTTCTCATTACACATCACCCAGTCTAGGATGGCCAGCCCTCTAGTTGGTTCCTCGACATATTGGTCTAGAAAACCATCCCTAATACACTCCAGGAAATCCTCCTCCACCATATTGCTACCAGTTTGGTTAGTCCAATCTATATGTAGATTAAAGTAGCCCATGATAACTGCTGTACCTTTATTGCACGCCAACCTCAGTACTACTGTTTGGGCCACTTTGGACAGCTAATAGTTACTCCAAACTAACTTAGGCCAGCGTATGTGGCCACTTGTGAAATCCCTTGCGGAGAGTTAAGAAATCAGCACTGGTAGGTACATCGGAGACCATTCGGCCAGAGATAGGGGCGGGAAGGGAAGCGGAGAGGACCTTGCAAAGCACGAAACAAAGCAGAAGTAGTAAGCATTCAAGAAGGCATAAAAACATTCAAGAAATAAAAAATAAAACTGATATAAATAAAACTTTATATCAAAACACAAGACTCCGTTTATCTACACTCACCGATTCCTGATATTGTATTATTGATGTACAAAATTCTAAATAAAATGACAATGCCCTCTGAACAGCACTTACTTACAATTCTTCACATTTACAATGCTTTCCACAGCGGACCCGGCTGGTGCGGGAGACCACTCGGCCAGGGATAGGGGCGGCGAGCATCGGGTCCCTCCCACACAAGCTGCAGGACACGCTGGGGGCGAGGAGCTACTGTGCATGTGCGCAAACTCTAATGCGCATGTGCAGACGCCCCGGCACTGTTTTCAGCGCCGAGACAGTGGCTCCGCCCCCAATCCACTGGTCACGCTGCGCCAAGCCCCAGGAGAGGACAACACAGCAGCCAGAATTGGAGGACATTTTTTTCGGCGGCCTTTTCATCGTACAAAAGCGGCGCATCTCCGGTGAGTGCGCCAAAAATCTGCAGGGGTCAATTTTGAGCCCATTAACACTGCAAAATAATAACGCTAAATTGTAAACAAGACAATGTCTGACCAAGACTTTTGAAGGAGATTATTCCACTTATGGTAGTTTATGAACAAAGAAATTTGGACCGAGAGGCTGGTTCCATCACAGCATTAAAGTACATAATGCATTTCACGTGCATGACAATACTGTATCAGTGACTGGTCATTGCTTCTGACTTAACACTAGAGCATATGCACAAATTTAAACGGTGATGGTACTTGGAACATGCAACAGAATTCGAAGATATTTGGAAGCTGCAGCTAGAGGGGAGAATTAAACAGATTACAACAAACTGTTGATAAATATTTGATATTGTTTTCTGGAAGCAGACCCAGGTGACTATGGCATGGTTGCTTTGCAGGGAATGCACAACCTTGAGTCAGAAGGTCCAGCAAACTTATTGGCCAAACAATTGCTGTCAAAATAACAGGAAAGCTATTATTTATGCACAAATGTCACAGCAACTTCAGACGAGGGTGGATGCGCAATTAAATGCGGAAATCGTAAAGTTGCTGTCGGAGTTGCGCCGTTCCGCCATTAGCTTCATAAAAACGTCTGACTCCCCATTTAAATGTATCAAGCGACGTTACGTTCCTATCCTTGCACAGTAGACATAAAGTAAACTCGCAACAGAAAGTTACGTCAAGTCATTTAAAGTCGAAGAAACCTTTTAACGACCTGCTGTGCGTTAATCACTGCCAGTCAACCTCTCTGGCACTGAAATTAACTATTAAAAGTGTGGCGTCTCACTCCTTCAGGTTTTAATTGTTACAAATAATTACATAGTTGGAGATTTTAAAAAAACATTAAAACCAATTTCTCCATCTCAATCCAAAAGAGAAATCCCATTATAAACAGCAGCCACAGCCAGTTATTGCCCAACCCCATCCTTTGGCAGCAATCATTTAACCATCGATTGTCTTGCTGGGCCGCTTCAAAGGCCATTCAGAGTGAACCGCACCATGTCACGTCAGCCAGACCAGGGAGACTAGAACTAGAGGGCATGATCTTAGAATAAGGGGCCGCACATTTAAAACAGAGCTGAGAAGAAATTTCTTCTGAGGGTTGTAAATCTATGGAATTCGCTGCCTGAGAGAGCTGTAGAAGCTGGGACATTGAATAAATTTAAGACAGAAATAGACAGTTTCTTAAACGATAAGGGGTTATGGGGAGTGGACATGGAAGTGGAGCTGATGCCATGATCAGATCAGCCATGACCTTATTGAATGGCGGAGCAAGCTCGAGGGGCCGTATGGCCTACTCCTGTTCCTATTTCTTATGTTCTTATGTTTCCTGAAGGACAGTTGTTTTTATGACAAAGATTTACAAGGATGATACCAGAACTGAAGTGATACCTGGGGGTCTTTTCTCTAGAAAAGGCTAGGCTGAGGGGTAACCTGATAGGGGTCTTTAAAATTATTAAAGGGTTTAATAGGGTAGAAGTAGAGATATTTCAACTTGTTGGGGTGGGGGGGGGGGTGGGGGAAGACCAAAACTAGATGTCATAAATATAAGTCATTAATAAGTCCAAAAGTAATTAAGAAACTTGTTTATCCAGAGAGTGGTTTGAATGTGGAACGCCTTACCACATGGAGTGGTTGAGGCAGATAGCATAGATGCATTTAAGGAGAAGCTAGATTAATGCACGAGAGAACATGGAATAAGTGGTTATGCTGATAAGGCGAGATGAAGCAAGGTGGGTGAAAGGTCGTGTGCAGCATAAACACCAGCATAGATCTGTTGGGCTGAATGGCTTGTTTCTATGCTGTAAATTCTATGTAATCTTTCCTTCACTCTCTAGTTCTCTTTCTGTACCTGATTTGACATTGAATTCACCATCCTAACCTTACACACCCTTCTCAGTCTTTTAGCTGCTGATTTCATAATCCTTCAATTTGATTGGTTACGGAAATACACAGTTGCTTTTCGTGCGCTGTTTCCATCTCGCACTTCCAGCACAAAGTATCACTGAAATTAAATGGGTAAATCTAACCAACAGCGGGCATCTTTGTTGACTTGTTACAGCAAATTCTGCGGCATCATTTTTAAGATCTCATAAGTGCAGTGAAGCATACATCTGGATGGAACGGTTAAGTGCCCCAATGGACTGGTAAACAAACAAGTGGCCAGCCTACACCCAGTGAGTCTGTATTGGTACAGTTAAGCCATGCAAGGAAAATTAAAACTTAAGGCAATATGGTGGGACACAAAGCAATCAACTACCCACCTTCACACCCTGAGCCATCGCCTGCTAAAATCTTCATCCATGTCTTAATTATCTCCAGTTTTGACTATTAAAATGCTCTCCTTGCCAGCCTCCCATCCTCCACCCTTCATAAACTTCAGCTCATCTAAAACTCTGATGCCGTGTGCTATGCTGTATAATCTCATGCTGGCCCAGCACTCTGGGGGTCCCAGCCTCAAATTTAAAATTCTTATCCTCGTGTTTAAATCCCTTCATGGCCTCATCTCTCCCCATCTCTAACTTTCTCCAGCCCCACAACCTCTTCCGAACTCTGTTTCTTGGACTCTGGCCTTTTGTGCATCCCCCGCTCCTTTCGCCCCACCATTGTCTTCAGCTGCCTAGCTCCGGTGTATTAGAACTCCCTCCCTAAACCCTTCCACTTACTTCCCTCTCTTGCTTTTCAGGCTCTTCTTAAAATACATCTTTGTGCAAGCTTTATGTCACACCACCTAATTTACCTTCCTTGGCACAGCATCCATATTTTACTTATATCGCAAACTCTTAGAATCATAGAATGGTTTCAGAATGGAAGGCCATTCGACCCATCGAGCCATGCCGAATCTCAGCTAGTCTCACTCCCCTGCAATTTTTTTCCTTCAGATAATTATCCAACTCCTTTTTGAAAGATAAAATTGAGTCTGCCTCCACCACCCTTTCAGGCAGTGCATTCCAGATCTTAACCACTCGCTGCGTAAAAACGTTTTTCTCACGTCACCTTTGGTTCACCCAAGTATTGTGACCGTACGCTACATGGACTTGAAGGAAGAATTTTAACATCTATGCCATTAAAGGTATAATTAGGTAATGATTTGTATGATGAGGTTTCATGGGTAGAAGGCCGGAAAGAAAAGGCCACCCTGTGCAAAATCAGCTGCAATGGACACCGACAGCATGACACAAACTGAAGGAGGTCAGGGTTCGGAGCAGAGTGAGCCTCCCACTGGCTAGAGTAGCTGTTTTTAAAGCCCATACCAAGCTTTCAGCCACCGTCACTGGATAGAGCTGCCTGCGAGAGCCAGTTTGTCCAAAGAGTGATGGCAGCCAATGGTACCCAATGCCACACACTGCAAGAGACCATAACAAAATGTGCAGAAAGTATTAATGCAAGGGAAGCACATCTTTCAGGCAAAAAGCAACAAGTCCCATGGAATGCTGGAACTGGAAAGGTTAATCAGAACTGCTGCCAGAAAGTGGGGGAATTAAAAAAAAAATTGAGACACAGATCTAGAATCAATTCAGTTTTAGTTCATGAGATATTTTATCTTCTTGTATATAATTTTAGCCAAAATTGCAAAATGGGCAAATTTAAATTGGATTCTGTAAACTGCTAGCTCAAAGCATTTGGCTCCTGCTATTCTGCATGTGTCTTAAAGCGTTACAATGTTAAACTGCGTCAGGAATTTGCCTGTCCTTACTATTTATTGCAGGCCTCTGAAGAGTTAAAAATACAGATATGCCTGCAGCATCTCATTACTGCCTACTGACTGCTTGGAAATGACCAAGCTATTATCTACAATGGCTGGCTCAACAGGGGATCTGTTGGCATAACTTTGTCCTGAAGGTGTACACATTTCTTGAGGGTGGTAGGGGAAGTAATGAGTGGAATGCCACAGGGTTCAATGCTGGGTTCTCCAACTGTTGCACGACATTGATGCAGAAATCCAATACAAAAAAGGTCAGTGCATGTAGTCAGGGACAGATAGCAGAAGCGATAGCAAGCTAGCTACAGCCGTGACTCAGTGGTAGCACTCGCGCCTCAGTTAGAAGGTTGAGGTCATGGAGTTGAGGTCAAGATCAGATCAGCCATGATCTTATTGAATGGCGGAGGAGGCTCGAGGGGCCAAATGCCCTACTCCTGCTTCTATTTCTTATGTAAAAGGGGCTACAGAAATGCAAGTTTTTTTTAAAAAAAGAGAGTAGTAGGTTAAGCTACAGGTAGCTACTCGGACAGGCAAACATTGGAAGTGATGATGCACTGGGATTGGTGGCTCAGTTGTTAGCTCAAGTTCCACTTGCAAGACTAGAGCACAAAAATCAAGGCCAACACTCCAGTGCACTGCTGAGGGAGTGTTGCACTGTCAGAGCTGCCGTCTTTCGGATGAGACATTAAACCGAGGCCCTGTCTGCTCTCTCGGGTAGACGTAAAAGATCCAATGACACTATTTTGAAGAACAACAGGGGAGCTATTCCCGGTGTCCTGGCCAATATTTTTCCCTCAATCAATATCACTAAAACAGATCATCACATTGCTGTTTTTGAGAGCCGGCCGTACGCAATTTGGCTGCCACGTTTCCTACATTACAACAGTGACTACACTTCAAAAGTATTTTATTGGCAAGTGCTTTGGGACATCCTGAGGTTGTGAAGGTGCGATATAAATGCAAATCTTCCTTTTCCCTGAATCAGGGGATAAAAATGGCAAGATTTCACAAATTAGTTCACCATTGCGTCATACAGATAGATAGGTTGCTTCAGTTAAGTAGGAAAGCAACAGTAAGCTCCAAAGATCATTGTTCTTTCCATTGGATTAAAGAACAGAACAGTTTTCAAGTAACAAATAAAATGCAAGACCATATTGCTTTATTCTATCTGCAGATTTCTTATGCCTTTCTGCATAGTTTTTTCTTTTTGATAAACACAAAATAGTGGAGCTGAGTAAAAAGTATTGGGAAGTAATCGGACTTGCAAGATTTACTCTGCTTAGAATGGGTGCTGTATCATTGGTTTTAATTCACATTTTTTATTCTCACACCTTTCAGAAGGGACAAAAGCTTGATCATATCCAATTGTTCAACTAAAGAGGAAGGATGAAACTTCAGCTGGGATCGACATGGAGTCAGTTAGAGTTGTTTTTATTTCCAATTGTACAGCATGGGTTTTCAATTTAGGGTCCATGGATCCAGTGAGTCGTCAAGTGATCAGATCCCCTGATTTCTACCCATTTGCCATCAGATTTCTATATTTGTTTACTTCATTTCTGTTCTATACTAAAAGGAAACTTTATTTTCTGCAATGATAGCACGGTTTTTCTTCAGAAATGTAACCAGGCTGATGTGGAGAACAGAGTGAATTAACTACCAAGAATCATTCCAAATTTAATCCTGTCCTTACCCAATCTGCACGTATGTTCATTTTTAAATCCTCACCTGCTGTTTTCATATGTTGTCGATAACACCAACCTGGGTATTTTCCTACACATTGTACTATATTAACAGGCATTCATTCTTACAGCTAACACCAGCACATAACCTTATTATCCAACGCTATGCAATGTATTGGTCCAAGCCCAGCATTGACTGCAAGTATGAAGATTCTGATGGACAAAGACTTTCACTGACCTAGCTGATGAAGGTTAGCAGTTCTTAAAATATTTTATGTCTTTCAAAAAAGCAGAGGTAATTTCAAACCATCTGCAGTGCACCCCAATTGGTTATTCAGGTTTGTTTCGTATTAAGTGCCAGAAAAGCTCAGACGATATTGTTAATGTTTGAAGATTTCTGCAGGCAGTGTCTCTAAGCCTACATTATTATATACAAGCATGCAAGTGTATCATCCAAATGTTCAACTATTTTAATAAATGCTTCTCGTACCTGCAAAATATGACAAAATGCTGTTGCAAAACAGCTAAATGGACTAAAAGTATCCCTTTGTAGTGCGTTCCAATTAGTATCCATGTCTAGGTATTTCTGGACTTTAAAAGCAAGCATACTGAGATAACAGTACAAATATTGTGCTGCTTATGTGTTTGCACAGCTTCTGCTAATAGCAACTATTCTCAAATAAAATATTGATTTAGCCTTACCTTTCTAGCAAATTATGAATGGCTTTAAAGAGCAGCGTTCTGCATTCGTATGTGAGTCCATTTTCCCAGAGACCATCTTCTACCACTGCAAAGCAAGAAAAAGCAAATATCTCGTTATTCATGAAAATTAAATCCAGTTAATCAGCATTAAAAGTCCAGTATATCATTCAACTGTGAAAAAAATTGGCATAATATCCACTCTTCAACCTGAAGTGGATTGGTTTATTGCACAGATGTAGAACAAAAATGCTTAGAGCAAACTATAACTGCTAAATAATGCCACAACACCAGAAACAAGCACTTCAATTCAGCTGAAATAGTGGGCCCAAGTTTCCACATGATTTGCACCTGATTTTTAGGAGCAACTGGTGGAGAACGGACTATCTTAGAAATCGCAATTCTCCACATTTTTTTTTCTGCAGTTCTAATCAGGTAGAACAGTTCCACTTTGGAACAGAATTTTTTCTTCAAAAGGGGGCGTGTCCGGCCACTGACGCCTGATTTGAAAGTTTCCACAGTGAAAACGTACTCCAAACTAACTTAGAATGGAGCAAGTGAAGACTTTTGTAAAACTGAAAAAACCTTGTCTACACATTAAAAAATCAGGCGCAGGTTACAAATTAGGCGTCGGGAACGAGGTGGGGGGGGGGGGGGCGGAGGAAGGGAAGTCATTAAATTCTATAATAAATCCTTATTTATACTTATACAAATAAATCCAACCTGAATAAACATTTATAAGCAAAGAAAAGATTAAATTAACACTCTTCCTACCTGTGTGAAAGTGCCAGGGAGAATGCTGCAGGAAGCCTCACAAGTTGAGGCAGCCGTTCGTTCCCGACGGCAGGGGGAGGGAGGGGGGGAAGGAGGAAGCCATTCGTTCCCGCGGTGGGGGGAGAAAGCAGCCGTTCGTTCCCGCAAGGGGGAGGGGGGGGGGGGAGGAGAGAGAGGAGGAAGCTGTTCGTTCCCGCGGGGGGGGGGGGGGGGGGGGGAGGGGGGGAGAGGAGCAGCCATTCTTTCCCGCGCGGGGGTGGGGGGGGCGGCTGCCTCAACTTTCTGAGGCTTCCTGCAGCCTTCTCACTGCTGCAAGAAGCCTCAGTGCTGATGGCAATGTGCTTTTATTTCAAAAATTTCAAAAATTAAACAGCTGCAAAGAACTACAAAAATGGCCGAGTGCCAATGTTTCCTTCACACTGCGCGTGCGTGAGCGCTCCAACGTGCACGCGCAGCGTTGCCGGCAGGAAAAAAACTAATTTAAATGTTACCCGCCCCCTCCCACTTACAAAATCGGTGCGAGTGGTAGGCTCCGCCCCCTGGGCGCCGCGCCAAGCAGACATGGAGCTGCAGGGCGCTCCAGAATCGCGCGTTTTTTTTCCGGCGCCCTTTTCGTCGCGAAAAACAGGCGCCCAGCTCGGAGGGGCGCCCGTTTTTTATCGTGTGGAAACTTGGGCACAGTGTGTCAAATCATGTCACTTTCACCATGAACAAAAACAATTCAGTACACACTGAATGCAACAGCTGGCACGGAGTTAAAGACGGCAATGCAAAGAAGAGGTTCTGCAGATAATTGTAAAACGCTTAGAATCATACAATAGTACAGTACAGGAGCCTGCCATTTGGCCCATCGAGTCTCTGCCGGCTCTTTCGAAGAGCAATCTAGTTCCTCCCAATCCCCCATATCTCTGCAATTTTCTTCTCCAAGTATTTATCCAATTCTCTCTCTGTATCCACCACACTATCAGACCATGCATTCTAAATCCTAACCACGTTATGTGAAAAAAAGGCTTTCCTCCTGACACCTCTGGTTCTTTTGCCAGTCACCTTAAATCTGTGTCCTCTCATTAACAACCTTCAGCCACTGGAAAAAGTTTCTCTTTATTTACTCTAGCTGAAGCCTTCATGAGTTTAAACACCTCTGTCAAATCCCCTCTTAGCTTTCGCTGCTCTAAGGAGAACTACCCCAGCTTCTGCAGTCTATCCTCCGAACTGTTATCCCTGATCCCATTCTAGTAAATCTCTTCTGTACCCATACCAAAGCCGTCACTTGAAGTCCTTCCGACGGCGTGGTGTCCAGAAAGAAACACAATATTTCAGATGGGACTAAACTAGTATTTTATATAGGTTTAACATAACTTCCTGGCTTTTGTACTTTGTGCCTCTAGTTATAAAGCCCAGGATCCCATATATTTTATTAACATCCTGCCACCTTCAAAGATTTGTGCACAAACACTTCCAGGTCTGTGTCCTTGCACCCCTTTTAAAATTGTATCATTTAGCTTGTATTGTCTCTCCACATTCTTCCAGCAAAACACATTACCTCACTTTTCTACGCTGAATTTCCTCTGCCATGTGTTTACCCATTGCACCAGTCTGTCCATGGCTTCTTGAAGTCTATTACTATCTTCCTCATTGTTTACTACACTTCCAAGTTTCACGTCATCTGCAAATTTCAAAACTGTGCCCTGTACCCAAGTCTAAGTCACGAATGTATATCAAAAACAGCAGTGGTCCTAGCACTGAATCCTGAGGAACACCACTGTATGCCTCTCTCTAAAACAGCTTCTTCTGTTTTATGACATTAGAACCCCATAGTTTAACACTAATTAAAAAAACACTTATGTATACACTATCTGATCATCTGTCTCAGAAATGTTCCAAAACTCTTCAAAGACAATTAATTACTTTGAAAATTAGTTGCTGTTACACAAGCCAATGCAGTAGCCATTTTGGCACACAAGGTTCCAGACAGAAATGAGAAATTATCAGGTTGTTGGTTTTTGGTCATATTAATTGAAGGAGGAAAGAAAATTGGCCAGGACACCTGAAGAGTTCCCTGGTCTTCTCCAAAAAGAATGCCGTGGGATTTCTAAATGTCCATCTCAACCAGTGCAACAGGCAGATATTACCCGAAGGACAGTACCTCAGACAATGCAGCTTTCCCCTAATACTGCATTGAAACATGAACCTAGATTATGTGGTGAAGTGCAGCAGTTGGGCTTTCCCTTAAAATAACCATCATTCAGGGAGTAAATGTTGTGGTACTAACCCATACAACTTGGCAAAGTTTCTGTTTCAATTTTCCTGGTCAGTGCTAAATTAATTCATCTCAACCAGAGAAACAATGGGACACTACAGTTAGCTTCAGTACCACAATGGGGGATTTAAGCCAAGATGACTCAGCAAGACCTGCAGGAAAATGTTCATGTTTGGACAAGACAGAAATTGGCTTGGTTGCAATGTCCTCAAAAATAAAATGGTCTACCGACATTTATCATCGAAGTTCACATATGAAGTATGGTCAACTGGCCACGGTACCAGAGTGTTAGCTGAAATTTAAGCAATTTCAGTAATGGTACATTGTTTATAGGATACTTATCAAAAGTCTAACTAGAGGCATGAAACCATGCTTTTTGAGTGTGGTTTCCATATGACAAATTTCTAAAGAAATATTCATCAGCTATATTATTAGATACTGAATCCATCAATAGCATAAAACAGAAGAATAGTTGACTATCAAAAATTGACTATTTGTGGGTTGCTTTATTCATTACTTTGTGACAGTGCATCCAGTCTCCTCAAGTGACATTCGGCCAATGAGAGGAGGATATTTGTGAGTTCCACATTCAGTAGTTAAAATCAATCTGGATTAAAAGTAAGCATTGTGCTCCACCTGCCAGGTATCTACATTGTACCAGATTTTACTAGAGCGGGGCATCTAGTTAATTAGACTTGATGAAACACGCACATGCACAAAGTTTTAAAAAATTTTACGCAGCGAGAGCAACGGGGCATCAAGGACCATGGTGAACAGCGGGACAAAGTGTATTCCCTAACCAATGAGATTAAAGGATTAATAAACAGAGGAAGGACAGAGGGGGAGGGTGAATTCAATGTCAAATCAGGTACAGAAAGAGAAATCAAGAGGGAACAAAAGATTGCATTTGGGGGGCGGGGAGAGGGGTGGGGGAAGACAAATGTGGTTTTCTGTCTTTTTTTTCCCTCTCACTCTCCTAATGCAATCTTTGTTTCACTCTATTTCTCTTTCTGTACCTGAATATTCCAGGATCATCCTGAACTGCAAAGGTAATATCCGGCAACATGATTTGAGTTCTTTGATGAAGTAACAGAAAGGGTAAATGAGTACAGTGTGGTTGATTTTGTGTATGTGGACATTCGAAAGGCATTTAAGTACCACATAACAGATTCATTAGCAAAATGGAAGCCCATGGGAATGAAGTGGCAGTGGCTGGGTGGATAACAAACTGGCTACGGGACAGTAAGCAGAGAGTAGTGGTGAATGCTTGTTTTTCAGACGATAGGGATGTGTGCAGTACTGTCCCCTAGGGTTGTGTTGGGACCACTGCTCTTTTTGATATGTAGAAACATCTGCAGAGCTATGAGGAAAAAATCATGGGAGGGGGAGTAACTGGATTGCTTTTTCAAAGTGCCGGCACAGCCACGATGAGCCGAATGGCCTCCCTCTGTGTTCTATTGTTCTATGATTCCAAAGGAAAAGAAATTTAAAAAAAGTGTCATTTTTACAATCTCTTAAAACAATTCACAACCTGAAGAAATTAGATTCCATATTTTTATTGTTCATTTTCTGAGCAAGAGATTGATTGGCATTGACAGTCATCAACAATGATCACGTCGTTAATAGGGTACTTACACTTTTAATTACCAGACTTAACTTCCTGTGGTGAGTTTAATGGGCAATTAATGTGTAAATGCAGCAACTTCATGAGAATCGTGGGCAGGTTAAAGACAAGATAGCGTTTTCCAGCAGAGTGACGCAAATAGGCCAGCAACTTGTACCGATTCAGAATTCATGAGGTATCTCGTCCTCGTGACAAATTGTTGCCCGATTGGTGCATTAAAAACTACATGCGTCATTCATATGCTGTTAATTCATTTAGCAAAGTCTGGGCCCATGCAGAGACACATCTACAAACCTTTACAGTGCACTGGATGAACTATACACTGGTAGAAGGGGTGTAGAAAGAGAGTAGTAGTTGGAGATACCAAAAGTATGGTCAAGGGAAGTGTGTTCAGGGCACCTTGGAAGGCAGGAAGGAGGTGACAAGGTGCAGCTGCTCGGGAGAGAGTCCGAGGGCAGCGATTGAAAGAGCATGGAATTAGGAATAAGACTGATGCCATCACACAAAGGCCATGTGTGGAGACATATAGCTGGAGAGGATTAAGAGATAGAGTGCAGCAAGACCATGGAGTGATCTGAAGGAAAGGACAAGGGACAGGATTTATTGAAGCTCATCAGCTATGAACACTGATGTGGGAGGAATTAGGATACAAAAATGTCAACAGCTTGTAAGAGGACTTTTATAAAATCAGCACAAAAATTGCCTGTTTGTGCAGCATCCACTTAGCTGCATGTTCATGTTAGCACTGTTCATCCAGTATTTTATTGTTCCAACCTGCTTAACTGAACACTTGTTATACCCTTATTTACTTTGCATTTTTGACCTGGACAGGCTCGTGTTATTCAACATCAAGCTCAGACTTCCCATTAAATGCGATACTATTTGTAAGTAAAATCATCAAAGACAAAGGTGCAAATTCAGTCCAATGCAAAACTTCCACACCAATATGAAAGCTTCAACATAGTAACAAGTGTGAAAAATTGAAGAAATACTCATGGATAGTCTGTAAAGGCTTTTTCCTCAAGTATTTAACTGAAAAGGATGACGGTCCTACAATCACGTTAAAAAGCCTTGAGCAGCCCTGAAATGTAGAAAGCCAATTCTAAACAGCATCTTTTCATGCCCTGCACTTAAAATGCCAAGATGAAGCAACCCACCCACTCTGTGCAAGTTTCTAAACAAAGCTTAGATTTTTTTCCTTCTGATTACAATATTGCTTAGCTTAGCTGCATAATTGCCAAAACCAACACATACCACAAGTATTTCAATATTCTTTGAAGACATATCTAAGAAACATTTATAGTTGGCTAACTGCGGTCACTAAAAGTAGGCCACTGTATGCAATTTCCTTTTCATCCCTCTAGATTGTTAGTGCTCAAATTAAACTTACCAAATTCCATATATGTTCATTCTATGGATACATTCCATGGTTTCTACTGATCAGTATTATGCTGAAAGCTCCACTGTTGTTGAAAGATGTGCAGTGCTGCTCTACACTGAGCGGTACTTTAAACATTGGGTAGTTAGGATGTGCTCAGCTTCTCTTTCCCATATGCTAGTCCGATGTTAGCACTCTTTGTTTTCCATTTTCAGGCCTATATAACATAATGGGAATATTGCAGTGCTATCTATAATTGTAATAATTTCCCATTTACAATAAAGTGCGAACTTAAAAATTGTGATAACAGTTGTAGAAACACAGAGCAGGGAGCAATCAAAATAGCTAAATTGTTCCACTCATAATGCAGACTTTTTTCACTCAAGTGGCTACCATTTATAATTTGATATTGCCCTCGCACAATGTCGTAATCCTTTTTTCTGGACATTCCCCAGGTTCGAGTTTATACAAGTACTATTAAATATTATGCTATTACAAAATTATTAAAATGATTCATGATCAAAGTTGCAAGGGGAGACTAAAAATTATGACAAAATGGTGCTGATTGCTTTACAATATCAGGTTCCCATTATCAATATTTGTTGCTGCAAGAAATGCAATTGATCAAAATGATTTTATCACATTAATTTTGGGAAAGACTATTTGAGACCGATATGCTGAAACCATGAAGCTTTTATACTTTTGTATTTAGCCTCCATTTCCTACAAATCTATGTGCCCTCACACACACAAGACACTGATGGCCAGGATTTCTGAAAGGAGCATCCAGAAGTTCATACAGAAGACACCTCTAACAATCTTGGCTATTTGAGATTCAGGTTGTTGTCATAGAAGCGAAGTAGGTCAAAAGAAAAACAAGGATTAGCTGCAATTGCAGGCTGGTATTACTGAACAGCTACAGAAGTAAATCAAAATGACAGAACAGCATAAGCTTCCTCCCTGGTTGCACAAAGACAGAACACGCAGGAGCAAAAGCTACTGCAAATCTCCTTTAACCAGCTGTCAGTGCACTGCCACAGTTATCCAGTAGAGGGAGAAAACCAGTGCGCTTATGTGGGATCATGGCAACAGCATCAATATTAAACATTTGATGGATGTGCGTACACAGTCAATGTCCCAAATTATTCAGGACTGCTTAACGTGGCAAAAAAGCAATCATTCCACTTGCCTTGAATTGATATACTAGTTCCATCAGACACTTGTAGCCCTTTCTCTTGTTCATTTTATGTGCACTATGATAAATCAGTTATTTCTAATCAATTCATAGAATCAGTCATACCACGCAACCTATTTCTCGACCATTACTCTACTCAGGGTCTCAGGCCCAAAAAAACCCAGTACAAATTGGGGCCAATTTGCACATCTATAGCACAACAGCCCGACACCCATCATTGGTACAATAGATCAGATTCGTGTATTCCAGTGGCCTTAAAGGTGATTTTACACCAAGTGTGCAGTAACTGGCAGACACACTGTACTCCTGCTTGTGACAAGAGATTAGAATAGCTCAGTTCTCCAGCAGAGCTTGGGACAAGTCTTTTCAGGGGCCCCAAGAATAGAATTCACAGGCGTGGAAAATGCAGGCCTCTTTTCACTGATTTGTCAAAAGACAGCAGCAGCACACAGGTGCAGTAAAAATGGGATGTCAGTGTTTGGAAGTCATAGGTCAGCGCTCGAGCACTGGTGTCCCACAGCTCTGGCCACAATTAAAAACTCGCCTTCACATTGCACTTTTAACAATTTTATAGAAATAAATTCAGTATATATTACTTCAAGAAATAACCCAGTTGGACAACATAATGAGCAGTAAAGCTCTATTTCCTTCTCAAGTTACGCATTTATGATTTAGATTTTTATTAAAATACAGGTTAGTTTATCAGTTGCAGAAAAACACAATTTATATTTTGAGGCCAATTTAGTGAGTACCTGTATTTAGAAATGTATGGGATAATGAAACACGGATTTGTTAAAGCCAAGTCCTGTTTGACAGTTGTAATTTATTTTGAACAAGTGAACAATTGTATAGATAAAGGGAATGTAGTAGATATGTACAGGAGTTTAAAAAGGCATTTGACAAGGTATTTTACAGAAAGCTTGTTGGAAAAATTCAGGCATATTATACAAGAGAAAATGGAGTACAGGGTAGTGCATATAGAAAGTCGTCACTGGACAGGAAGGATTAGGATTAATGGGCGTTGCTATGATTGGGGATCGATTGGAAGCATTCTACCCCACGATCAGTGTTCAGTCCATTTTTGAATAGAGGGTTTGTCAAGTCGCCGATGAGAGACTCCAGGAGGCCATAATCTGGTTCGTAGAATGGGCAGACAGATGGTAGATGCATTAATATGGGTGAATGTGAAGTAATACATTTTCAAAAGAAAAACAAGGAATAGGAGTATTAACTCAATGGAATGTGTGGAGCAACAAAGACACCTTCTGGTGAAAAGAGATAACCCTTGAAACTGTGAATGCAGATAGAAAAGGCCACGGGTATGTTGGTCTTTATAAATAGGAGCATAGAATACACGAGCAAAGGGGTAATAATAAACTAGAAGACGGTAATAGCTAGTCCATAGTTTGCAGTAGTGTGCAGTTTTGGACATCCGATTGCAAGGAAGGACATTAAAGCCATGGCAGGTGTACAATGCAGACTTGCCAAGATGATACAAGAGAAGTTTAAGTTATGAGGAGAAACTTGAAATACTGTAGAGAATTCCTACTTGAACAGAGGAGATTCAACAGAGCATTTTTAAACTATCAAGCATTTTGAGAGAGTGTATAGGGAAGACTATTGCCTTTGGTTGGACGTCAGTGATAATGGGTCATCAGTTTAAAACAGTCACCAAGAGCATGAGGAAAACATCAACTTAAAAACCAAAATGTACTATGAGAACAAAAAGTATAGCTGTGGAAAATTAACATATATTGAGATTGATCTTTTTAATGATCTCAACCACAGATAGATCCACCTGTGCAGTTTGTACGCAGTTCCTACCATTCAACTCCAGATTAATTGAGCAACACAGCAATTTTTTTTCCAAGTGACAATTGCAAGCAGTTGCAATAATGATGTACTTCCTTCAGACAAAGCTGCAGCAGTATTCCATCAACATCACTCAATAAGCAAACTGCTTAACTGAACATGGATTTATCTACTTAATTAAAATAAATCAAATCAAGAGTTGGTGAAGGTATTGCTATGGTTCTCAATAAAAAGAAAGCCTCACATTTATATAGCGCCTTTCATTACCACTGGACATCCCAAAGCGCTTTACTGCCAATGAAGTACTTTTGTAGTCACTGTTGTAATGTGGGAAACGCGGCAGCCAATTTGCACACAGCAAGCTCCCACAAATAGTAATGTGATAATGACCAGGTAAACTATTTTGATTGAGGGATAAATATTGGTCAGGACACCGGAGATAACTCCCCTGCTCTTCAAAATTGTGTCATGGGATCTTCTACGTCCACCTGAGAGCGAGCAGACTCGGTTTACGTCTCATCCGAAAGACGGCACCTCTGACAGTACAGCACTCCCTCAACACTGCACTGGAGTGTCAGCCTAGATTTATGTGCTCAAGTCCCTGAGGCGAGTGCGCTACCCACTGAGCCATAGCTGACACTAAAATGTAGGGTCCATTTTTCGGATGAGACGCTAAACCGAGGCGCACCCTCTCGGGTGAACATAAAAGATCCCATGACACAATTCAAAGAGCAGTGAAATTCTCCGTGTCCTCGCCATGCAATGGCTCTTAACCAACACCGAAAAACAGATTATCTGGTCATTTATTTAATTGCTGTTGTAGGACCTTGCTGGGTAAAAAAATAGCTGTCGCTTTTCCTCCAACAGTGACTACATTGGCTGCAAAACACTTGACGTCCTGAGATTGTAAAAGGCACTATATAAATGCAAGGTTATTCTTTCTTTAAATCACTCGACAAAAACAGAATTCACTCCAACTGCACCACAAACATTTATAAGCCATGCTTCTAGTATTTACTAGGGTAAAACACAAGTGACAGTCCAACTGTTCATAACTCTTGCCCATTACAATATTGTGGTTATAGCATTGATCAATTTTGAAAAATGTCTTGCATTAACTAATATTGCAACAATTAAGAAAAATGATGGTGTGTCCTGGTGCATGAAGCTGTGCAAAATAAACTCACATTGCACCATCTAGGATAGCCCTGTATTACAAGTAGCAGAGGAGAGCTAAACAGTGACTTTCATTGCCTTGCAAAGCACAGTTGTCACTAACCTTAGTGCTCATCAGGACATGTAGAATCATAGAATAGCACAGTACAATGGAGGCCATTCGGCCCATCGAGTCTGCATCGGCTCTTTCGAAGAGCAATCCAGTTAGTCTCACTCACCGGCTTTTTCCCCCACCATCCCTGCAATTTTTAACTACTATCAAATCTCCTCTTAGCCTTCTCTGCTCCAAGGAGAACAACCCCAGCTTCTCTAGTCTATCCACTTAACTGTAATCCCTCATCCCTGGAACCATTCGAGTAAATCTGTACCCTCTCCAAAGCTTTCACGTCCTTCCTAAAGTATGGTGCCCAACATTGGACACAATACTCCAACTGGGCCTGTAGTTATAAAGCCCAGGATCCCGTGCTTTATTAACTGCTTTGTTAACTTGTAGGAAGCAAGTCATCCTCATTTCGAGGGACTGCCGATGATGATGATGATGATGATGATGATGATGATGGTTAACTTGTCCTGCCACCTTCAAAGATTTGTGCACAAACACTCCCAGGTCTCAGTTCTTGCGCCCCCTTTAAAATTGTACCATTTAGCTTGTATTGTCTCTCCTCATTCTTCCGACCAAAATGTATCACCTCACACTTTTCTGCATTGAATTGCATCTGCCATTACCAGCAAAGATACACTGACCCATTACTGCTTATCCAGCAACAGTTTATATGTGCCCAAGTTTCCCATTTAGCAAAATGATGGAAAGCCATAAGTAGGAGCAACACCCCAGTTTCTAATGACAACCCAAACACAAGTCCAAAACAGCCAACATACACCTACACTTAAACATGTTAATCTAACCAGGATTGAACTCGGAATTATTTTGAAGACTATACTTAGACCTAGTTCCAAACTTTAGCGAGAAGTTTTTAATAGGACATTTTGTTTTCAAAAGTGTTTAGCACTTCGATTTAGCTTGTCGAAAATCTGACAAAGCAGTGCACGTGATCAAGGTGATAAATTAGCATTCAAAATAGACATAGCACCATAACAAATCTCTCTTGCTTGAATCTGTCAAACTGAAGATATAATCTTGAAAAAAATCCCAATTGAGCAACTGTCAACTAAGCTATATCCAGGAATCCAACGTCAATTCAAGAGTACTGCAAACAAATTAGGGCACTTACTCTCAGTACTAGTATTCAGTACAATTAGTTAATTCATCTATCAGCAATAAAACATCACGGGCTAAAAATTTGCCAACCTTGCGGCCGGTTTCTCGGCGCTATTTCGTGTTTCTACCACAAAACGGGTAAACCAGGAAATTCAGAGAAGTCTAGCGCCAGCGGTTTTTAAGTACCGCTGGGGAGCGGACCTCCGGCATGCAAGACTTGAAATAGCGCTTTCGCCAAAAATTTGACTCACAGCGCACCCTTAGTTAAGACCCAAAAACACACCCTGGAACAGCGGTAACATAGAAACATAGAAAATAGGTGCAGGAGCAGGCCATTCGAGCCTGCACCACCATTCATAAAAACATAGAAAAATAGGTGGAGTAGGCCATTCGGCCCTTCGAGCCTGCACCGCCATTCAATAAGATCATGGCTGATCATTCCTTCAGTACCCCTTGATCCCCTTAACCGTAAGAACCATATCTAACTCCCTCTTGAATATATCCAGTGAATTGGCATCAACTCTCTGCGGCAGGGAATTCCACAGGTTAACAAAACTCAGTGAAGAAGTTTCTCCTCATCTTAGTCCTAAATGGCCTACCCCTTATCCTAAGACTGTGTCCCCTGGTTCTGGACTTCAACATCGGGAACATTCTTCCCGCATCCAACCTGTACAATCCGGTCAGAATTTTATATGTTTCTATGAGATCCCCTCCCATCCTTCTAAACTCCAGTGAATAAAGGCCCAGTTGATCCAGTCTCTCCTCATATGACAGCCCAGCCATCCCTGAAATCAGTCTGGTGAACCTTCGTCAGTCTGGTGATCGTGGCTGATCATGCAACTTCAGTACCCCACGCCTGCCTTCTCTCCATACCCCTGATCCCTTTAGCCATAAGGGCCAAATCCAACTCCCTTTTGAATATATCCAACAAATCGGACTCAACAACTTTGTGTTGGAGAATTCCATAGGTTCACAATTCTCTGGGTGAAAAAGTTTCTCCTCATCTCGGTCCTAGATGGCTTACCCCTTATCCTTAAGACTGTGACCCCTGGTTCTGAATTTCCCCAACATCGGGAACATTCTTCCTGCATCTAACCTGTCCAATCCTGTCAGAATTTTATATGCTTCGATGAGATCCCCTCCCATTTGTCGAAATCTCGACCTCCGAAAAGAATGACTCCGACACTTACAGCTCCGGCAGAAGTTTCTTTAATTTACTTGCTAGCAAGGGGCAGGTCACACTCAGTCAAGGGCTAAGTGAACACCTCCGAAATGGTACAGTTTCACGAAATATTTATACAGTAAAACCCAAGTTATGACCTCTCCCTGTGTATTGGCTCTGTCAGTGAATACAGATAAAGAGTTAATTACTACATCCTTGTCCTGAAATGGTTTCCAGATATTTCCTTTTATCAGGGCTATTAGTTGGCCAGCTGGCCATTATTCCATGAGAGTGAGGTAATGAGCTATTACCTGTCTTGCATTGTTCAGTTTCCTAGTCAGTTATCTGTTTGCATCAAAAAGATGAGGTCTCTACAAGAGATAATGGCTGGTGGTTTGAGTCTAGAAGAAAAGGGTGGGGTGACATGGAACTCTTGTCGTGTAGACAATAGGAGAGCACCATGGGGGGGTACTTGTCTCAGCAGGACTTGTCTCCTAGCTGTCTGATGGTCATCAGCCATCTCAAACCAGGTTTAGCTGTTTATGCAAGCTGACTGCTAAAATGCAGAAAGTTCTGGAAGGACCAGGACTCCATTTTGTTATATATATATTGCAAAGGGCACACAAATACCGTATAGTATCAGCTTAGATAAAAATACATTTCCACATTCCCCCATTTTGTCCTTCACAAGGACAACTCAATCCATTCTGATCTTGTACAGTCTCTCCATTTCCATTTCCACACAAGAGCCTTCAGCAGTTGTTGCTACCATAACTCTAGCCGTGGTCTCGGTAGGTAACATAGTTTCTCCCACCCTGGCACAGCAACACTTGACGACGACAAATAATAGATACAGGGCGAAGACTATCAGCAGGAATATGATCAAACCCTGTACCACAGATTTCCCTCGGGAGCCCAACCATCCCGATGCCCAACCCCACAAGGTGATACCGTCCTGGCCAACTGTCTGTTTATACTCTATTGCCTTTTTCCTGATGTATTCAGCTAGACTGCCGATTTCTTCTGATTTATCTGGGATATACGTACAGCATCCTTCACCTATTAGTGCGCATGTCCCTCCCTCCTTGGCTAGGAGATAATCTAAGGCCATACGATTTTGGAGAGCCACTGTTCGAATAGCTACCATTTCATCATTTACCTCTTCAAAGACTTGGGAAGTTGCGTTGGCTACAGATTCAACTAAGTTAGCCAGTTCCCGTAACTGCCATTCGGTCGATGCTATTCCATAGGGTGGCACCATTACCTTGAATATTCCGTTTAGCCATGTCAAATCCCATTTAAATCTATGACTTCCATAGGCATCCCTTAGAGTCTTTATTGATCTGATAAAGGGTACCACATATCCTAAGTAACAGGACCCTGTCAGGTGGCTGGTAACCATGGGTAGGCTTTATGGCCACAAATAAAGTAGGTGCAATTATAGGACGTCAGCTCCTGGTCCTTTCGCGCCATCCCTACTTGAGTGGTCTCACCTTCCCACCCTTCACCTGGGGCTTTGTTATGGACCATTGTCCAGCCAACGGTTGCTATCTTTCTCTCAGTGGGATTAGTTGTGGCTTGCCATTTAGTCATTTGGGAACACTTGCTGCATCACATTCTGGTCCTTTAGTTTCATTACTCACTAGGCATATTATACCTTCGGGATTTTCTATTCTGGGAGTAATGCTTAGGAAGGGAGGCTGATGGTTATTATAATTGGGCTGGTACCATCCCTGGAAGGCTGTAAGTTTATACCCTGCCAATCTCCATTCTGTTTGCTCCTTCGTTTCGGGCCCCTTAGTTAGGTTTGTCCTATTTTGCACTGTCAACCATTCTACCATTTCTGATTCGTTAAAGGGGACAGATCTCAGGGGAATACCCCCTTCGGAGTGGACAGGTACATGGGAACATATCCAACAACTCGACAAGTTTCTTTCTGAAGCATACTTATGACTCAGTGCCATAAATAAGTTTACGTGCAATTCCCTTCGGTGGCGGGTCTATACCTCTGGTGTAATCAATAATGCGAAGTAAAACCCTGTCAAGCCCAGCACCATCAGTCCCCATAGTCCATACAGTTCCTTATTCAGTCTTCCTTTTTCTGTTCCTCCTTCCCTTCCTCCTGGTCGGATGCGTGGATCCATGTTGGTCTTTCCTTTACCTTGATTGCAGTATTGGTCGCCAACAAGACCTGGTATGGTCCTTCGAATCTTGGCTGTAGACTGCTTTTTCTTTTAAAAATCTTGATGTAAACAAATTCCCCCGGCTCCAGGTTATGACACTTCCCTTCCGCTGGTTTGACTTGAGCTTCCTTTACCTGTGAATGAAAGCTGGAAATACATTTGGTTAGTGCAATACAATAATTCAACATATTTTCCTCCATTTTGTGGATGTCCATTTGTTTTGCAGTAAATGGTGCTGTAAAAGGTAGTCGTTGGGGATGTCCCATAACTATCTCATGCGGTGACAGGCCTGTTGTTCGGTTGGTTGCAGATCGCATTACCATCAAAGCTAAGGGCAGCAGTTCTGTCCATTTCAGTCCAGTGTCATTGCATAGTTTTGCCAGCTTATTTTTAAGCATTCCATTATATCTTTCAACAAGTCCAGCTGATTGTGGATGATAACTGCAATGAAAACGTTGATTAATCTGCAAAGCTTTACACATTTCTCTTGTAACAGTTCCCGTGAAATGTGACCCGTTATCACTAGAAAGCTTAGCAGGGATTCCGAAGCGCGGTACGATTTCCTTTAACAAACATTTAGCAACAGTAGTGGCATCGGCCTTTTTACATGGAAAGGCTTCAATCCATCTAGAGAACACATCTACAATAATACATACTTGAATCCCATACACATAGGCAATTCAATAAAATCCATTTGTAAATGTACAAAAGGCCCGACTGGATTTGGGTGGGAGGCAGATTCTACTTTTTCCGTCTTACCCGGATTCATTGTCTGACAGGTAACACAATTTTCACAGATTTGTTTTGCAATTGCCGAAATACCTGGTGCATACCAAGTTGCCAAAATATAATCTGCCAATCCCCCTTTGACTGCATGTGTGAATGTATGAACACATCGGGCTATCTATGGAAGTAAGGATCTGGGTGCCACCACGCGGCCGTTGTGGTGAACCCATATTCCTTCTGGATTTTTATAACATTGATCCTTCGTCCAGGTCACCACCACCTCCGTACTGGCCTGTGTCTGAAAAGTCAGCACGTCATTAATAGTAGGTGGCGGGTCTGAGCAATTATAAGGTTCGGATTTGATAACAGTTCAACTTCATATTTAGTGGTTCTTGCGGAGGTTAGGTGTTGGATGGCACATTTAATAAGTAAGATCTCGACAGAGTGTGGGATATACAAAATGGTCTGATGATTTAGGGTTATTGTCTGAGCCTGTTGCATAGCATAATAAGCTGCTGCCAACGAAGGAAGACATCCTGGTAGTCCGTGTGCCACTGGGTCTAGTTGGGTACTGAAATACGCTACCGGTCGCTGCCAGGCCAATGTAACTGATTCAAAACAGATTGTGCAAAACCCGATTTTGTGATGCACAAATAAGTTGAATAGCTTAGTGTAATCTGGTAATCCCAAGGCTGGTGCTGAAGTGAGGGGCTGCTTAAGACTCTGGAAAGCATTCCGGGATACTTCATTCCAAATCCTTCTTTAAGCATTGTGAGAATATAGTAGATTCATTCACAGCTCGTAGGTCATTGACAAACCTCCATTTGTCACTATTGGGCTTCTGAACCGGAAGAATCGGTGTGTTACACGGACTTCTCATTTATGCTTATAGTGATTCACAGATCACAGAATGTAAAGTACTTGTTTTCTAATCTTATTAAAAGGCTTCCAAACCCAAGATTTTTCCAATACACCCAAAATGTTGATCAAGGAGATCACCTAAAATATCTCAAAATCCCAATTCAAATATTGTACTGCCACTCTTTATCTAAAAAAAAATCCTCTTACTGAGCTAGAAGCTTTTGTACCAAGATTTTACACCAAGGACAATGAGAGTGTACTTCCCCAGCCTGCACCTCGAGACAAAGGCTTTTTTTTTTAAAAAGGCACTACAACTTCCCAAGGCATTACAACTTTTAACCACCGGGACCATGTCTCAACAAACCTATCCTTTGTGTATTTCCTAGCTCCGTAACTTCTCATCCGAATAAATCCACACCTGCGCTTCTAACTTAAAATGTCTTAAACTTCCCACATACAGGACAACACTATGAAGGGTTAAAAAACTTCACTTTGTTTGAAAAAGTGGGTGGAGCTAAAACAAACAGGCAGCTCCACAACCTTTCCAAACAGGTTTCCAGACACAAGAAAAACACAGAAGCACTCTCATTCAAAGACAAGACATTCACGCACTCTCATTCAAAGACAAGACATTCACGAAAGTCTCTCTCCATTCAATAAAGCTTTTTTTTTTGGCTAGCTTTATTTTTTTTTTTGAATCCATAAGTCACTATCAGGTTCTCTTTTTTTTAAACATTTGATTTACTTCCTCTGTTAATTTTACATGGGCTTGAAGAATCGGAACCCAGGCCTTTTCTATTACATTCCTTTTTTTTTCCTCTTCTACCTGGATCTCTGTTTATAAGACACTCCTCTAGACATGTTGTTCTCTCTAAATTAAATGAACCATCGGGTGGAAATGGCCTGTTTTCACCCTTAGTCCACTTTACCGTTTTTGTTTCTTTGGTCAATGGAAGACTGACCACAATTCTGGAGCATGACATAGGCTGGTGTGCCTTTTGTGGTGTTTTAACTTGCTCCGGCACCCATTCTGGATGATTAAGATTTTCCACAGTTTCTGATCTCTCAATCCTTTCGGCCAACTGAGTTCTCTACGCCCACTTCTCCTGGCCGTTACGTGGCCTGAAAAGGTTCTTAATTCGGGCTCAGTCTGGGTGTGAGAGATATGTTGGCACAAACCAACCGTAGTTGATCAGTTACTGTTTCTTTTCTTAATCAATCCTTGTGTTTTTTTTTTTCCGAATCACAACTTTCCCTAGTAACTCTTCCCGTTTCTCTAATGGCAATGTCGCACAAAGGTATTGCACACAACAGTATCACAAGGACAACAAACAATATTCACGCGAGTACACAAATCATAACCTTACACTCTATCTAAACAAATAATCAATTCTCAGTCTGCGTTGTTCGCCACTACAGACCGAGTCCTTAACTTATCCTAATAAAACTTATAAAACTTATGGTTCCATACCCTAACTCTAATCACATAAGAACCTTTGATCGATTGCGCTTCTCTTTTTTTTTTCCTACTCTTATCACATAAGAACCTTCAGGAACCTTTTTCGATCGACTAGCGCTCCCTTACCTACTGAAACCTTCCCCGGGCTGTTTCGAGATTTTTCCAGAACCCGTTCCCTTCTGCTTGCAAGCCGAGAAAGAAATGGTTAAAAAAAAATAACTTGGCTTTTAAATGTCGAGTCTTGTAGATTGCAGTACCTCCCCTGTGGACAACAGATTACATATGCGATTCAACAGTGAAGAAACCATCTTGTGAGCAAAAGGCTCACCTTGTTTGGCCACTGAAGCCTTTCACTGGAGAGGCACTATGCCTGTATCCGTTTTACTCACAGGACAGAGAGTATGCAATCTCGGTGGAACCTCCAAGAAGTAACTGTCGAAATCTCGACCTCCGAAAAGAATGACTTCGACACTTTCAGCTCCGGCAGAAGTTTCTTTAATTTACTTGCTAGCAAGGGGCAGGTCACACTCAGTCAAGGGCTAAGTGAACGCCTCCGAAATGGTACAGTTTCACAAGATATTTATACAGTAAAACCCAAGTTATGGCCTCTCCCTGTGTATTGGTTCTGTCTCGTAGTCAGTGAATACAGATAAAGAGTTAATTACTACATCCTTGTCCTGACATGGTTTCCAGATATTTCCTTTTGTCAGGGCTATTAGTTGGCCAGCTGGCCATTACTCCATGAGAGTGAGGTAATGAGCTATTACCTGTCTTGCATTGTTCAGTTTCCTAGTCAGTTATCTGTTTGCATCAAAAAGATGAGGTCTCTACAAGAGATAATGGCTGGTGGTTTGAGTCTAGAAGAAAAGGGTGGGGTGACATGGAACTCTTGTCGTGTAGACAATAGGAGAGCACCATGGGGGGGTGCTTGTCTCAGCATGACTTGTCTCCTAGCTGTCTGATGGCCATCAGTCATCTCAAACCAGGTTTAGCTGTTTATGCAAGCTGACTGCTAAAATGCAGAAAGTTCTGGAAGGACCAGGACTCTGTTTTGTTATATATATATTGCAAAGGGCACACAAATACTGTATGGTATCAGCTTAGATAAAAATACATTTCCACACATTCTTCTAAATTCCAGTGAATATAAGCCTAGTCAATCCAGTCTTTTTTCATATGTCAGTCCTGCCATCCCAGGAATCAGTCTGGTGAACCTTCGCTGCACTCCCTCAATAGAAAGAACGTCCTTCCTCAGATTAGGAGACCAAAACTGCACACAATCAAGGTGTGGTCTCACCAAGGTCCTGTACAACTGCAGTAAGACTTCCCTGCTCATATACTCAAATCCTCTCACTTTGAAGGCCAACATACCATTTGCTTTCTTTACTGCCTGCTGTACCTGCATGCTTACTTTCAATGACTGATGCACCATGACACCCAGATCTTGTTGCACCTCCCCTTTTACTAATCTGTCACCAGTCAGATAATTTTCTGCCTTCCTGTTTTTGCCACCAAAGTGGAAAACCTCACATTTATCCACATTGTACTGCATCTGCCATGCATTTGCCCACTCGCCTAACCTGTCCAAGTCACCCTGCAGCCTCTTAGCATCCTCCTCACAGCTCGCACTGTCACCCAGCTTAGTGTCATCTGCAAACTTGGAGATATTACATTCAATTCCTTCAGCTAAATCATTAATCTATATTGTAAATAGCTGGGGTCCCAGCACTGAACCTTGTGGTACCCCATGAGTCACTGCCTGCCATTCTGAAAAGGACCCGTTTATTCCCACTCTTTGCTTCCTATCTGCCAACCAATTCTCTATCCACGTCAATACATTACCCTCAATACCGCCTTAATTTTGCATACTAATCTCGTGTGGGACTTTGTCAAAGGCCTTTTGAAAGTCCAAATACACCACATCCACTGATTCTCCCTTATCACTCTACTAGCCACATAAGTATGAAGACCTGCAAAAAAGGTAAGTTAAAGTTTTTATTTTTTTTAATTCTTTTGCAGCGATTCGCTAGGTAAGTGTCTTGTAAATGTTTTGTGAATTTTTTTTTCCTTCTTTTTTTAAAATTTATATTCAGGTGTTTTTCCGCCCTCCCTCGGTCCAACTCGCAACGGTATCAGCCTCGGACTAAAGTTGGTGAGGATCGTGGCTTGAGCTGCGAATCCTCGTGCAACGCTGATTTTTACCGCTGGGTGCATTTAAGCCCGAATTTTAGGTCTCATAGCAGTAGCGGTGTCATAGCGGTATTTTTCCACTAAAAATACCGCTATGACCAAAAAAATAATTTCTAGCCCCACATTTCTATCCTGTGACAACAAATGGAATTGTCTCCTTGGCACACTTGTTTCAAAATGTTTTGAAATATGATATGGTCTGAACACACATTCTTCTCACCTCCAGCCAAGAAAATCCTATCATGACCCCCATTGCGTCCACATCTCTCCTTCAGGATTCAAGCCAGGCAGGCAATGTTTCGGCGCTTCCAGCAGGGCCAAATCCTACTTAGTGGGTCAGTAATTTTATTTTTTTGGCAATGATGCGAGTGTTCATAGGGAGACTGCCACACAGTGGTACCAGAGATATTTCCAGCTGTGTATTCAATATATTGGTTGGCTGTGCCACTAATTAAGAGTAATACTAAAAATACTGGCCCCACTGTCATTTCAATTTACTGCTTCATGTCTTCCTGCTTTACAAAGTTTTATATTTCTCTATGTTATCTCATTCAGTTTTGAAAATTAAACAAAAAGGTAATGAAATAAGTTGTTATAGCAAATAGGTTGCAAGTTTTAAGATTCAGATCCCCTCCCAATGCACTTTACTCGTGCTCACTACAAAAGGCAGCCTACACAGCAGGTCTGTGTCTCCGATGAACATAAAATGCAATTTATTGATGTAAATGAATGGGATATAGCACACCTCAAAGCTAACATTCGTCCCTTTTATACCAGAAATAGTAAGGATTGCCAAACGTAAAGAAGTTTCTCCTGAATTCCTTACTGGATTTATTAGTGTCTATCTTAAATTTATGGCCCCTAGTTTTGGACTCCGATCGCAACTGATCCTGATCACTCCATCTACAACTTCAGGTGAGGATAAGATCAGGATCAGCAATGATGGGAGTCCAAAACTAAGAGCCATAAATATAAGATAGTCATTAATAAATCCAATAAAGACTTCAGGAGAAACGTCTTTATCCAGAGAGTGGTTAGAATGTGGAACTTGTTACCACATGGAGTAGTTGAGGCAAATAGCACAGATGCATTTAAGGGCAAGATGGGGAAGCTAGAGAAGCAAACAAGGGAGAACCGAATAAAATAATACATTGATAAGGTGAGATGAAGTAAGGTGGGAGGAAGCTCGTGTGCAGCATAAACACTGGCATAGACCTGTTGGGCCAACTTGCCTGTCTCTATGCTGTAAATCCAAGATCATTATAGGTGATGTCATCTGCAGTCAAATAGCTCAAATGATCATATATAAATAATTGCCACATGGTCAAACAATAGGAACCCAGTGGAACCATTTCTGAACAAGGAGTCACCACCTTCAGATTGAGGGGGAGGGTCATTGACAGAAAAAGGAGAAAATGATAAACATGTAACAGTACGATAATGAGTGTAATTTCTACCAATCAGACAAAGATCTTTTCTGTGTCATTTTCCCCCAACCAAAAACTCAAGTTTTTCATTCTGCACCCTGTTCAAAAATTCACCATTCAAAATGAAAGGAAATCCTATCCATAAGAAAATGCTGAGCCAGCAGGACAAGAACACATGTATCTGATTGAGTTGACAGGTGGCATACCGGGAGCTTTTGCCTCAGGGGAAGATTACATAAAGCACCAAAAAGATGTGTAGAGTAGGAAACTCTGAGCCATGCTAAGCAGGTTTGCAATGCTAATGGCAGTATAACAGCTTATTGCGTGCAGCCCACAAGCTCCACAGTAAGAAAACTGGAGGCCCACAAAGAGATTTGCCTTCAATAGAATATATTACTAGTCGGTTATGTAGTATAATTTGTTGGGGGGGTGGGGGGGGGGGGGGTTTATACTGCACTTGTTTTCAATGAAGCCTTGAGCTTAAATATTCCAGAAAGGCTGGACTTAGACAACCAAGCTGTGAGAAGTTCTGTTAATGTTACAAATCACAGAAAGCACAGACACAGACACAGAATATGTAATTTACCTGAATAATTGTTTTGAAAAACAAAGCAGGAATAATTTCAAATATTCACTTAAAATGTAGGTTTTTAGAAAATGTGGCTCGTTCTTCATTGTGCAAAGATATTGGCCCTGAATGAAACACTGCAGAGATGTAACACTGCAGAGTTGTGCACAGTTTAATGACCCACGGATCCCGTTGTGCGCAAGCGTATCTGGGATCATGTGGGGCACCTTTCACTTTGACTCTTAGCCAATCAGGAAATATCGAAATCTCCAATGGGACAAAAAGTCTTTGCAGAAAGTATATCAAATTGCCCCTGCTGTCTAATTGATTACTGAAGACCCTTTCCTTAGTTTGTGGATATGCATGGCTTTCTGCATGTGCATTGTGAATCACAAAAGAAGTGAATGTGATGAGTAAACTCATGAAGTCTGAAGTTTTACCGAACACAGTAAATTCAAGTTATTTTAATTTGCACAGTTTAACCTAAATGCAGATATTAAAGTACAAATACGTTAGCACGCTTTAGCAGATAGTTAAATGTTTCTGGCCTCGGGATAGGAACCATAAAATAGATTAGGATGCTTTTTTTTTTAATGGGCTCTAACATAAACCTAACTCAGATTTAATACAATTTTCTCATTTTCAGCCCCCCCCCCACCCTACGTCATGCAACAGGCTCCTGCGTTTTTCAGGGTAATTGACATGCTAGTTAGTTGGCAATTAGCCCAACCTTTCGCAAGCACATCATTTGAATCAGGACTTGAAAGTCACAGCAGGTGATAGTATTTGGAACTTGACAGATCGCAAGTTCTGGATTTAGCGCAAGCGGGGCAATACCAAACTTGGTCAATTTCAAAGGCGGTATGACCGCGTACTTCAAGTACGCCGTCATGCCAATCGCAAATTCAGGGCCACATGCCTGACATATAAATTAGATGAAGGTTGAGAAATAAATATTGCCAGAGAATGTTGTTGTATAGCAAGGTAAAATACCAACACACCATAGTTTGAATTTTAGAATCGGCAATAATTTCAGAAACTCTTAAATAAGCACCTCATTATTAAGAAACACTACAAATGAAGGTCATGTTTCAGCTCCCAAATATGACACACAACTCTTCTTATTTATAACTGCGTTAGTATGATAAGAAAACTACAAAAATAGATTCAAAAGGCTGAGAGATTGCGAGAAAATCAGCAAGAAATCAAAGGGCAATAAAAAGAGCGTCGATTGGCACATATGTAGTCAGAGGTAACTCATACAATGTAGTGGACTTCCAAAAGGCATTTTATAAAAGTGCATACAAGACTACTAGTTAAGCTCAAAGTTGTGTGGTTTGTAAAACGTAATAAATAAATAATTTGTCCAAACTAGAGAACAACCTAAAAGTTTTCTACTCAACAGTAAATATGTGGAGCCGAACAGTCAAAATAGTAGAACAAAAATCAGAGGAAGTCACACTATCCTGACTTTCCATTTATAGCGTTACCGCCCGTATCTCAGCGGTATAAACTTCTCGACTTTTCAATACCGCTCAGATCCAAAGCCGCTAGTTCCGGCTTTTTTCCCCCCCGGTGATAGCGGTAGTGGGTGGGCAGGAGCGGTATACTTTCCTCGTATAAGGCCGGCATCCTTGGCAACGGCCTTACTGCACGTGCGTTTTTTTTCTTTCTTTTTCCCCCCCCCGATTCGGGGGTCAGCCCACGCAGGCGCAGATGGGGGGGGGGGGAAAGAGGAGAGGGAGAGAGAGAGAGAGAGAGAGAGAGAGAGAGAGAGAGAGAGAGAGAGAGAGAGAGAGAGAGAGAGAGAGAGAGAGAGGAAACATCATCTAGCAGCCTGTTTGATAAGCTTTCGTTTGCAGTTCTCGTGTGCCTATAAATTTGATTGCATACAATAGCATACTATACTATACACACTATACCACCATTATATGATCATACATAAAAAATAACAATATTATAAAATAGATATCGAAGATCAGTTGATGGTCGAGGCAAAGGTAGGAGGGAGGAACAGGGCGAAGAGATTTACCATGGACTCCCAAGCTGCCTTGGCCCACGAAGTGGAGGCACAGTGGGACCAATTGACCCGGGGTGGTCGTGGAAAACCCAGCTTGCCCGTATATCAACGAATATGGGCAGAGATTGCCGAGGTGGTATCCTCGGTTGCCCAGGTCAGTCAGGGGCCAGACCAGTGCCGCAAGCACTGGAACGACCTTGTTTCTGCCACAAGAATAAGTAATAAATGTAATCATGCACTGACTCATTACTTAAAATGTAAAACTGCCATATTGTGATTGTTAAATCTTGGTAAGCTTGGTGTTACATATCAACGATGTTATTATATTGTTTTCCTGTAATTAATAAGATGTGTTCATCATGCATCACTTGCATGCCAACAGTGCATTAATGGGACAGTGTTGAAAGGCATTGGGGGTGGGTACGAGTACCTGGGCAATTATCTTATCCCATGCTATCCTCATCTTCTCAGGAAAAAAAAAATCGCTTTCAATAGGAGGCGAGCGTCGGTGCACCGGAGGAGGGCCAGCAGAGCTGGAAGAGCTAACTGACCTGAAGGAGCAAGCCACAGTCCTCACAGGGGTGCAGATCCAGTGTCGGCGCCACGTAAGTCACGCATAATCCCCAGGCCGTGCGGCGTTCATGTAATATAATCATGTGAGCAGAATGTATAAATGATGCCAAGTGATTTAATGTAATGCTGGGACCATCATGAAATCTTATTATAATGCCATGCAATCTCTAAATTCTGTTCATGTTCATTGCATGTAGCGTCTCTCGGTGATATATAATGAAGTAATGTTGCTCCTCCACATATGTCCATGTAATATAAACATAAAAATGTCACCCTGACCCTCCCTCCCTTCCCCTTCTGCTGACCTCTTCGGTTATGTTTTCTAGCTGACCAGGAGCATCAGCAGGCAGAGCCAATTGTAGTGTTTTTGACCGGAGAGGACACCAAAGGATGAGGATGAGGATGAGGATGAGGATGACGAAACCATCCGGCTTTCCGACCCCCACCCCTCCCCCCCGCCAGATGTACTGTTGGATGTGTGGGGGGGGGGGGGTGGCAACTGAAGGGTCTGTAATACCTGCGACCACTTATTCCTTAGCCAAATCCACACTTCATGAATTCGGCTCCGAGGAAGTGGCTGCACCAAGAGGTGTGCAGCAGGGCACACTGAATGGTACAGCCCCCATGCCGAATCTGCGGAGGCTGATTCAGCAGGGGAAGCGTGCTCGAAGACAGGCAGACGCCGAACTGGACATGGCTGTGCTGTCTAGGGCGAGCGTCGACATTGGTCGAGAGCTCCTCCAGGCAATTGGTGGATTAGCCGGAAATATCACAGCGCAATCAACACGCCAATCAGAGGACATGGTGGCACTGATTGTGGAGATGCAGCGAACCACCGATTCCATTGATGCCATGCAGCAGACGCTGGAATCAGTCTACGACACTGAACCCCAAGGCGTCGTACCACCACTGCCGACAGCACATGGAAGTCATGAGCATGGCAGGCAATACTTCTGACTCCAAAGACTGGTCATCAGACCCTCCCTCTTCTCCAGATTCCCCACAGATGGCGCTGCCACCTTCTCTTCCCCCCACCCCCCCACAGCAGCAGCGCTCAGGGTGCCCTGCTGCACAACGCAGTGGTCCCAACTCGGGCAGGGGCCAGGGTAGGGGTGTTACCAAAAAACAATTGGGGGGCAAGGTAGAGAGGTGGTGGGAATGGTGGTCGCAGGTTGATTTATTGCAGGTTTTGGGGGGGGGGGGGGTGGTGGGGGTTGTTTATTCAAATTGTTTTAACTTTTAATGAAAAATTGTTCACTGTTTGCTTTGTTTACATTTTGTTGCAAATTTACTTTAAAAAGATTAATCTATTTCACAAAAATCATTTTTCATAATTTATAAAATTTTATTGAACTTAATTATTGTGCAGTGTCTCACTCACTTTTACAAAATGAGGGGTTAACAATCAATACAAAGGTTACGAACAATGGCCAGGCAAGGTTTAAACTTAACTCTCACCGTTCAAGCAAAGCGTTCATTTATGAGCTACTGGCCTAACAGTTTTATTGCTGCGTAACTACCACGGGGCTTCTCCTGCGGTATAGGGGTGGGTGGTATCATGGGTTCATCGCCAGACTCCTCCTCGTCCTCCCCTTCTGCTTCTTTCTCTGTCCTAAGGTAGTCCTGCAGTCCCATGGCAATTCCTGTCCCCTTCTGATTGCCAAGTTGTGCAAAATGCAACACACCACAATGAACTCCACGACCTGCTCAGGGTGGTAAAGTAGGCTGGTGGTCCAGGCATCTGAAGCACTGCTTCAGCATTCCAATTGTCTTTTCGATGATATTGCGTTTGGCTATGTGGCTGTCATTGTATCGATGCTCGGCATCTGTCTCAGGCTTACGGTGTGGTGGGGTTCGTCAAGAGCCAGGTGGCAAGGCCGTATCCTTTACTGCCATGGTTATTTGCTTATGGTTGACTATGAGCTGCACGTTCAGGGAGTGGAACCCCTTTCGGTTCCAAAACACCGCTGCATTCTCTAAATGTGCTCGCAGGGCAATGTGCATAGAGTCTATTTCACCCTGAACCTTAGGGAAGCTTGCAATTCTCGAGAAACCCAAAGCCCTCTCACTGTCCCTCCTTGTCATTGGGAAGTTTATAAAGTCAAACCTTTGTCAGTAAAGTGCTTCGGTCACCTGCCGAATGCAGCAATGTGTGGCATTCTGAGAGATGCAGCAAATGTCACCAGCTGATGCCTGAAAGGAGTCCGATGCATAGAATGAAAGTGCCGCAGTCACCTTTACAGGCAGTGCTGCCCTGATGGTGCTGGTAGGCTGCAGGTCTCCCTTAATTAGTTGGCATATTTCATTGATAATCTCCTTTCGGAAGTGCAGCCTTCTAACGCACGCTTTATCAGACAGGTCCAGATATTACCGCTTATCCCTGTAAACGCGTTAGGTCGTCTCCTCTTCAGCAGTCTGCCACCTCTTTGTTTGAAGAGCATTATGTGCCCAATGAACCTTCTTCCAGCTCTATTCTGTAATTAGTTAGCGATATTGGCTGAGAAATTGCAAGCCCCATTCCTTTAAAAGTACTCTAAAACTGTCAAAAATTATTCAATTTTCATTAAACAACCAAAAAATTAATCCAGATAGACTACTATGCCCTCAGATTATGAACATTGATTTCAAACACCCTTCAAATCGACTCACGAATGATTTTAATGCTCCCTCTAACTTGAAGCAGCCTTTTCTTCAAGTTCATCCATTTTAAAACATGACGTCCATACCGCTGGGTTACGGTCAGGTAAGTGCAGCATTTTCAGGGCAGTACATTATGCCGGCGGTAAATTGGGCAGTATTTTGGCGAATTGTCAAATTTAGCGCCTGGTGGTAATATGGGCAGTGCACGTTGAAGTGCATGGAAAACCACATAAAACTGATGGGCGGGCGGTACAGTTTACCACCGGCGGTAATAGGTTGTCGAAATTACCGCCGGCGGTATATGGCGGTAAGTGGGCGCTAATTTCCAGTTAAATTAATGGGCGGTAATGGCTTACAAAACGGAAAATGGGCGGAATGTTGCCGAAAGTCTAGCCCCTTGACTATCGTGTGAAGTTTTGGTCACTGAGGAACACAGTTAAGCACTGGAAACAGTGCAGAGGAGAGCTATGAGGCTGGTCCCTAGTATCCAGCATCTCAGTTATGATGAAAGACTGGATAGACTTGGGCTTTTCAACCTAGAAGTGTCGGAGGTAATCTTGGAGATATACAAGACAGTAACTTAAATGGAAAATGTTGATGCAAAAATACTACTTTAAATTGAAGTATGGGAGTGGGACAAGGGGCCATTGGCTCAAATTAGCAAATGGTAATTTTTGGACTGATAACACGTTCTTCACCATGCAGACAATGATCAACCCTTGGCAAAATGGTTCAGGTGAAAACCCTAGAATCATTAAAGAAAGTTAGATGCAGCAATGTCATTCTGGACGGATGAATAAAAAGCTACTTAATGGGCACTCTCATTCATAAGTAGTCACGGTAGGGGTAGGGATGCTAAAGAGATGAAGGAAGCAAGCTTGTAGCTCAGAGTGAGAAATTTAAAAAAATTAAATAGGTACATCGCTTCTCGGCCTTTTGGCTAAGATCATGCGTAACTGACCTGACAGGGGAGTAACCACCATAACCCCAAGGTGGTTCTCCCTGGATCAGGAAGGTATATGCTTGCTTTTTTGGAAATAGGAGGTGGTTGGGGTGGCTTGACCCATCCACCTCCACGGAGGTGTGTGGGGGACCTGACCCATCCACCTCCATGGCACGAACCTGGTATTGCAGTACTTCCAGGAACGGTGCAGTGGCTCTAGGCCTTTTGGCTAAGAGCATTGGCGCAGAGTGATCCTTGGCGTGTGCAAGGTGACCTCTGGCGTTTGTCTCAGGTTTCATAGAAGAAGTGGATATTGAGATTGTTGCACCACTACGTGGGTATAGAACAGTTACTGGAGGTCATCATTCAAAGAGAGGTGGGACTAATGTTATGCAAATTTATGGTAGACAAATGATTGAAATGGCTTATAGGATAAGGAAATCTAAGAAAGGAATACAGCAAGGTTTCACTATAATTTTTCAAAATTCTTTGGAAAGGAAAATTGAGTCAGATGTCAGAAGGCAAATGTGACACCCCTCTTCAAAAAATCACGGAAAATAAGGAAGAGATTGTAGGTCTGTTAATCTTATTTCAATTGTTGCTAAACTACTAGATCTGTAATTCTGGATGAAATGACTTGGCAAATTGAATTAATCAGAGCCAGTCAGCAAGGATTTGTATGATTTGTTTGTGCTTAACCAACCTTAGAATTCTTTGAAGATACAAAACAGATTAGATAAAAGTCAGTCAGTCTATCAGTCATAGGGAGTCCCTCGAATTGAGGATGACTTGCTTCCACGTCAAAAAGTTCACAGGTGTTTCAATGACGACCTAATATTCCAGGTCCCAAACTAAATCTTGAAGGGTGGAAGATGCCTGTGCTTGGATTTTTTTTTTAACGTGTGATGGCCATTGACACCAGCTACCACACTGGCTTGACAGAGCTAGGTCTTAGACCAGTGGCAAGGATTAACCAAGACGAACTGGAGATCAGCTCTGCTGCACGGACCTAGTGCACACACATATCGCAGTGTGGGCTGGCCCGTGCTGCCCCTGGCCCCGAACTCGCGCCTCTCCTGGGCCCCGATCACGACCTTCTACAATCTCTTGCCTCTCCTTCACCCCGACTGCTGTACCTGCCCACAAAGTACAGTGGATGTGGTTTATTTGTATTTCTAAAGACTTATGGAAAAGATATTGACACATGGAATTCAGGAGACTAGAGAGAGAGATGTCAGAGGACAGAAAGCAAAGGGGAGGGGTATGAGAAAGTTTCATGAACTTTCTTGCTCTTGTTCATTATTCATTGAAAATGGGTGGTTCCACTCCTGACCTGCACTTAATTATCTGATCCCAGCCCCAGCAGTGGTGGGAATGGGAGCGAGACAATTGGGGCTGTTAGTGACTGGGGTTGATTTTACACACATAATTTGAATGATGAAACTATCCTCCATCCACTGCATTTTGCTGGAGAAATCACTTTGCTGTTATCGGGAGAAGTTGCTGAGTTCGGTTTGCTGCAGTCAGTAAATAGATTCTTCAAATAGACTTTGTTTGCTTTGCTGTTTATGGAGTAAATCCTGCCGCAAGTCTCGCCCCAACTCATTGGCTGACACCATGGTGTCAATAGACACTCTACACAAGGGCTGGCCTCCAACCCCTCAGGCTTGGGATGGGGGAGGGGCAAGGAGAAGAATAAGCAAGGTAATCACCATTTGCCATCCAATAGTACTTTATGATCCTTTCTGGAAATTACTGTCCAGGAAATGAGGGCCAGTTGACACTGGGCTCAGTACAGTGTTTGCATGTTTTAATTGTCCGCTGACAGTCAAGGTCCACATTCACAAAGAATGGCAGCTTTAGAGAGATATTACTGCTGCCCATAGAACCATATTCCATAATGAACCTGTCTGTTGGAGGAGCAAACTCTACAAAGGCAAGATTAAACTTACACACCATGGGTAGAAAGTACAATTAGCAATGGTATCATACAAATACTTAACACTCGTATCGCATTCCTCGCTCTAAGCTCATTAAACAATTCTATGGTAACATTGCCAATAGCAATTTTTACCCTTGGATGTCTGAATGTAGACTAAAAAAAAGATTCAATATCACAAATTATCTCATCATACCACATTTCAAAAGCAGTATTTTGTAAAGCTGGAAACAGTAACCATGGGCAAGAACTATTCATGGTAACTACTTACCTGAAGATTGCTTCTGGAAGTTTTAGACGCCCATTCAGAAACACTAGCAAAACACCTAAATTGTTTAAAGTCTCCTTCACATTTCCACCATCCTGTTCTTCAAATAACGGATCTGGCATGTTCCAAACATGTAAGATAATGAGGGGGCTCGACAAGGTGAATGCAGAGAGGATATTTCCACTCATAGGGGAAACTAAAACTAGGGGACATAGTCTCAGAATAAGGGACCACCCATTTAAAACTGAGATGAGGAGAAATGTCTTCTCTGAGGGTTGTAAATCTATCGAATTCTCTACCCCAGAGAGCTGTGGAGGCTGGGTCATTGAATATATTTTAAGATGGAGATAAGACAGATTTTTGAGCGATAAGGGAGTAAAGGGCTATGGGGACTGGGCAGGGAAGTGGAGCAGAGTCCATGATCAGATCAGCCATGATCTTATTAAATGGTGGAGCAGGCTCAAGGGGCCAAATGGCCTGCTCCTATTTCTTATGTTCTTATGTTCTAATCCCCAACTGGTGAGATCAGTCACT
Source organism: Pristiophorus japonicus (assembly GCF_044704955.1). Lineage (NCBI taxonomy): Eukaryota > Metazoa > Chordata > Chondrichthyes > Pristiophoridae > Pristiophorus > Pristiophorus japonicus. The sequence goes on along the minus strand of NC_091984.1, from coordinate 193,332,131 downwards.
TTTGAGACGGAGCATTTGCATGATTCTTTTTCCAATTTCATAATCAGCTTGACTGACATCCTACAATGTGATCACTTCAGGCTTTGTGCAAAATGTTTTGATTTTAGTTTTTATTAGATGTAGATGGCTAACAGACCTTATGGAACAACTAATTTCCTGATCTTGCAGTATTTCATACAATATTTCACTTTCCTGAACTCATGCATCAGGTGCATCAAATATAAGCAAGGCTATGGCTAGGAAGAAAGCCGTGAAAGGTCAATATGTTCGGTTTTGTACCTTCAACCGTGCTGTAAATATACTTACAGATCTACTTGAGGGTGGGGGGGGGGGGGGGAAAGAGAAAGAAAAACAATTAACAGAGACTTGAGATCATCACCTCTCAATACTACTGATAATCAGTAAGACCGATAACCACCAGATTTCCAGATCTCTCAGAATGCTCTCTCCAGACAACTCCTATCTGATGGGGCAAAACGTATAAACTGTACTGCTGAGCATTATCCACAGTTCAAATGAACACAAGAAAATTTCACGCACCTATTGTGCTTTACTGAAATTCTGGCAAAGATATTGGCCTAGAAATCCCAGTCGGCTGCTTTGCGCGGGCGATCAACTAAAAGAGAGAAAAAAGATGCACACTTACCTGAACTTGCTATGCCCACAAGAGATTGGTCCTGAGGCCTCCACTCACTGCACGTCTGAGCATCCGTCGAGCTGGAGCTGCAGTCATATGGCTCTGGGCAGCCAATCAAGGTAAAGTATTTTCTCATTCATAATAATGGGAATTCCGTAAGTTGGAATTCCAACGGAGTTCCCATTATTATGAATGAACCCAGCCCCCCCCCCCCCCCAAAACACTAATTTTTAAAAAAAAGAAAAAATACACCACATACTAAACATTAATTTAAATTTAAATTATTTATGTCTTATAAAAAAAATTCGATTTTTTAAAAGTTTTTTAAAATTATGGTTTAAAATAAACTTACCGTAGTGGGGAGGGTTTTTAAACAATAAAATGCGTTTTTAAAATTTTATTTTATGTTTGTGTGTTTTAAAACTTTTACGCCTGTAAAAGTAGGCTCTGCGCCTGCTTTTATCAGGCGCAAGAGTTTTCAGAACATTTGCTGAGCAAGATATGGGTAAATACCGTAATCTTGCCCTTGCAAATGTCCTCGCTCCCAAGATACGGAGGATCTGTCAAGATCGGAAAAGCCGGTTTTCAGCTCATGCTCATTGTGCATTGAAAACCGGCTTTTGTGATGCCTTCCCGGGTCCGTACACACTCCATACGGACCCGGGGACGCCGGGATTTCTTGGCCAATCTTAAAGTACAGCTGTGTACAAATTAAACTTATTACCCTTTACAGAAATTCTAGTTACATTACAGGAAAATAGTCAAGAGTTCTGAGATTAACAAGGAGTGTACAGACAAAATGCAAAAACAAAATAGGTCATAGGGTTTTTGAAACAAGAACCTAAAAGATGGGATATAAATGTAAGTCTTCAGAATGTCCAAAAAGCACTTTGGGGCCAACGCAATATTTTGACATGTAGTCACTGCTGTTTTGTAGTTCTTTATTTTTCAGAGTATTTCTGGTTTCAAAGCTATCAATACACTAGTATGTTTAGCAGTAAAATGAGCAAACCTGCTTTTGAATCTTCGATCCAAATACCTCAGCCCAAATTATTTACAGTGCATCCAACTTTCCTAAGAGATAAGGGAGAACAGAGCCATCATCACATCATACCCATTCTCCTGTATTGAGTTTGCACAATTCACAAGTATTTTTTAAACCTGCATCTACCTCTTAACTACTACAGAGGAACTGACCAAAGAATTTTTTTTAAATCATTGAGCATATGCCAGTCCCTGCTCAACAGCCAGTATAAGAGAAACTGCTGCACATGGATGTGGGCCAAGTATCGTGGAAGGAGAAAGTAAACAAGCAAAGGTGGCAACCACCTTTGTAGTGAGCAAAATTTACCCAAGTCAAGAAGTCCCCCTCATGCACCCATTTAGTTGCAAGAGTGGGTTAGACCAACAGGGATGCAACTCATGGATTTGCTGAAATGGGAGTGGCATGACATGCTGTGGCCATTGCTGATTGAGTGAACACAGCAGTCGTGTGTGCAACACAGAAAAGCTGTGACAGGGAAATGGAAGAAGTATCAGTGAGCAGGAAGTGACGTCCATCAAGGAGGATGAAGCAATGGGAACACTGGATACATTTCTTCTATTACTATGGGGGTAACTTTAACCAAACTCACCAGAGGGAAACCGGTCAGATGAAATCAATCGCCTGTTTTACACTTCACTTGATCAAGTGGGGTGGCTGTTCTAATCAGGCCAGTTTCACAGAGTGAATTAGATTAAAGTTACCCCGTGAAGCTATTCAATGGGGAATTTCACTTAATGGTTCAGTTGTAGCACTCATCTGAGGCAGAAAGTCATGGATTCAAGCCCCACTCCAAGACTTCAACACATAATCTAGCCTGAAATTTTAGTTCAGTACTGAGCGAGTGTTGCATTATCAGAGGTGCTGTCTTTCATTTGAGATCCATCAGCTCAGAGGAGTGTAAAAGAACCCACAGCCCTACTTGAAGGCAAACAAGGAGTTTCTCCACGAGTCCCGGATAACATTGCAGCATCAACAGATTATCTGATACTTCATTCAATTCTGCTTGTGGGTCCTTGCCGTGTGCAAATTAGATCTGCAGTCGCTTGCATAACAGCAGCTGCATTATAAAATTGATCCATTGAATGCAAAGCCCTTTAGGACATCCTGAAATTATGATAAGGTGCTATATAAATGCAAGTTAATTCTTTACTGCAAAGAGAAAAACTGTCCCAATGTTACATGTTTTTAAACAAACAACAAAGCACTGGCCATCTGGATGTGACCCAGTAATACATGTTTGCTCATCTTCCACTGAAGGGGCCAGTGAAATGGAATGATGTGTCTTACAAAAATCTGCAGACTTGTGGTTTCCCAGGGCCCCACAGCTCCACAACAGCCCTCAGGTTGTTTTCAAATCGCTCTCCTTCCTGTTTCCAACAGAGCACTCCAGAGAGCATGTCATAATTGATATTACTGTAGTCAAGAGACGACTCAATGTTCCCATGCCAGCAGGAAAATTGAGTTTTTCCAAAAAAAATGTTAAACTTATTTGAAGTTATTTCCTTCTGTAAAACATGGAAGGCATTTTGAATATTACTGGGGTTATTTTAAAAAGCTTTATTTTGTCAAAAGGCATTCAATAAATAGTGCCTTGTTCCAAGAGTAGCCTTACAGTGGGAATCAATGCGTATACTGGTGTAACATACTTTTAGGTCCCTTTTACCTTGATTGAGGACTGTCAACAGCAAGTGTGCACAATTCTTGCAACATGAACAGTGACACTCATGAATAGAATTGACAGCAGTGACTGCATCAAATTCAATTTATTTTTCTGACTCTTCAGCTTCATAATAGTTGTCAACTAAGATAAGATGATGAACGGAGGTAAAGTAGACAACTAGAATTGAGCAATGATTTACCCCATGAAAAGCGTTGATCAAGCTCTCCTGATGGCTCAGTAACGTTTTCCAGAAAGTAGCTTAGCCAAACCAGAAAGGTTCCATTAATAATCTATGTTGCCAGCTGATCTTAGCTAGGGTTGTTACCGTAATACCAACTGCATCTGGGGAAGAAAAAAATTCAGCAACATTCCCACTGCTCAATGATGTTTCTACTAGAAGTATGCATGTGTGGATGCCTGATGTGGACTGGATTGCAGTCAGTTGTGATGTTCTCATTGTCGAACAGCCATTGATACCATACCACGGCTCATAAATGTCAACTAGATAAAATGCCAGGCATCAATACAACTACATCCAAGCCTCTGTCAGCACTCTTTAGGAGGGGAAAATAAGAAAAGACTTGCATTTATTATAGTGCCTTTCACAATCTCAGGACGTCCCAAAATGAAGTACTTTTCAAGTGTAGTAATTGCTGCAATTTGGAAAACGCGACAGCCAGTTTGCACACAGCAAGCTCCCACAAACAGCAATGAAATAAATAACGATCATCTGTTTTAGGTGTTGATTGAAGGATAAATGTGGGCCAAGACACCGGGAGAACTCCTCTGCTCTTCTTGAAATAGTGCCATGAGATAGTTTGCATTGGGGGGTGGGGGGGAGAAGAGAACGGTGTCTCAGTATAATGTCTCAGCCGAATGGATTGCACCAACAGTGCAGCACTCCCTCAGAACTGCACAGAAGTGTTAGCCTAGATTATGTGCTAAAGTCTCTGGAGTGAGGCTTGAACCCACAACCTTTTGACTCAGAGTGCTACCAATAAACCAAGGCTGAGATAACTGACAAAAAATAAGATTATGCAACTATACAGACATGCAATTGGTGTAGTGATCTAAAAAAAAAATCTACTTTAAACAATACAACTGTACCCATTGCACAGCACACATGTGCAAGTTGGGAAATATGCTGTAAAAAGAACATTCGTAACTATAATGCTGATTTTACATCGACCAATATATGTAAGCTAGAACTTTTCTTTTAAATTGACAATATGAATTTGACAACTTCCTTGGGGGGGGGGGGGGGGGGGGGGAAGGAAAGAGGAGGTTGCCCATAAGATCCCTTCTCCAGTTAACGACTGTACTACCTGTATTACACTTGCGCAAATCTGCTGATGGCAGTTTTTCCTTTCTAAAATGAGTTTAATATTTTCTCAAAGTTTTTTTTTAAAACTGCTGAAAGCTTCAATGGGATCTCTCGTTCAAAAACACACGCTCTAACCAACCATCAGCCTTAAACACTGCTGGCAGAAATAGAAGTTTATATAAAAAAAAACACTTCACAATGAATATCAAATCAATTTCCCTGGACTCGTGTATTAAACAAATAAATATTGTTGTAAATTGTTACTGAAACTTTTACAGTCTCTGCTGATGGCAGGATACTTCAGAAGTTTAATGACTTATGAACTATTTCAAGATTAACTGATGCAACAGATTAACTTTTCATGGATAGAACCAATTGTTTTTTTTTTAAAAAGAACAAGTCTGGAGTAAAAGAAACAATCAGTTCATCAAGCCCACTCCAGCCAGAGCACAATATATACTTATTTTATTACGTACTTCAATACCACGTGTTTCGAAGTAGAGTGGGGGGATTTTCTCCCTGGTGTCCTGACCAACATCTATCCCTCAACCAACATCTAAAATAGATGAGCTGGTCATGTATTTCATCGCTGTTTGTGGGATCTTACTGTGCACAAATTGACTGCTGCGTTTCCTACATTACAACAGTGACTAACCTTCAAAAGTATTTAATTGGCTGTAAAGTGCTTTGGAGCTTCCTGAGGCCATGAAAGGCACTATAAATGCAAGTCTTTCTTTACTTCTTTATTTCCCCTTTTCAACTGATATTAATCTAGATCCCTTTGAAAAGGTGTCATAAGTGACCTTAACCAACTTTTCTAGGCGCCTCTTCCACATGCCTACAATCCTGTAATGGGGCGATTTATAACATCTAGCCTTGTTCAAGGCTTTTGAATATTTCAAAAGCATGTCTAAACTCATTGTTCAAGTTGCATATCATGCTTATTTCAAACTTTTCTAAGCCCATCATCATTCTAAATACCCCATCAGCTTTGTGCAAAATGTCCAGTTTTCGGATTCGGGACGTTGCACTTGTATATGATGCCTACCTAAGCCCACTGACATTTATGACTTGCAGTTTATCTCCCTGCCTTGTAGTTGATATTTAGATTTTTCTCCCAATCTTTATTATACTGCTTGTGCCCTTGCAAATAATAATCACTTGCAAGAAACTAAGCACGCTTTCATGCCACTCACTGTCGCCCGATAACTGAGTTACGAGTGCAGATAATAGATTCCTCGGAAAATGTAGGCTGCCTCCCGCTAAGATGAGAATATTCATGAATGAAATATCTACAGCAGGAGAAAGAATTACAAACTGAACATGAAAGTTTGGAAAGTTTCAAAAAGAATCAGTGATAAACCTGGCAACGATGGGCCAGTCAGCTTAATGTCGATGGTGGGGAAACTTTGAGACACAATAATCTGAGAAAAAGATGAATTGGCATTTGGAAAAGTATGGGCTAATAAATGAAAGATAGCATGGATTTGTTAAAGGCAAATCATGCTCAATTAACTTGAGTTCTCTGAAGAGGTTACAGAGAAGGTTAATGAGAGTAGTGTGGTGATGTTGTATATATGGGATTTACAAAAGGTGTTTGACAAAGTACCACATAATAGACTTGTTAGCAAAACTAAAGCTCAAGGAATTAAAGGGACAGTGGCAGCATGGCTATTAAACTGGCTTTGCGACAGAAAAAATAGATTAGTGGCGAACGGTTTTTTTTCAGACTGGAGAGAAGTATATAATGGTGTTCCCCATGAGTCAGAATTGGTACCACTGCTCTTTTCAATATATATGGGTATACAGGTCATAATTTCAAAGTTTGCAGATGACACAAAACTCGGAAATAAAGTAAACAGTGAGTCCTCAGACTTCTGGAGGACACAATAGACTGCTGAAATGGGTAGATATATGGCAGATAGCATTTAATGCAGAGAAGTGTGAAGTGATACATTTTGGTAGGAAGAATGAGGAGAGGTAATATAAACTAAATGGTACGATTTTAATGGGGGTGCAGGAACTGAGACACCAGGGGGTGTATGTACACAAGTCTTTGAAGGTGACAGGGCAAGTTGAGAAGGAGGTTAAAAAAACATATGGGATCCTTGGCTTTATTAATAGAGGCATGAAGTACAAAAGCAAGCAAGCTAAGCTAAGCCTTTATAAAACACTGGTTCGGCATCAGCTGGAGTAGTGTGTTCAATTCTGGGCACCACACTTTAGGAAAAATGTCCATGACTTGGAGAGGGTACAGAAAAGACTTTCTAGAATAGGATCAAGGATGAAGGACTCCAAGGACTGGAGAAGCTGGCATTTTTCTCCATGAAGCAGAGAAGGTTAAGAGGAGATCTGATAAAGTTCAAAATCATAACTAGTTTTGATGGAATAAATAAGGAGAAATAGTTTCCAGTGGCAGAAGGGTGGGTAATCAGAAGACACAGATTAAAGGTGATGGGCAAAACCAGAGGCGACATGAGGAAACTTTTTTTTAAAAAAAACAGTCGTTGTGATCTGGAATCCACTGCCTGAAAGGGTAGTGAAAGCAGATTCAATAGTAACTTTCAGAAGGGAATTGGATAAATACTTGAAGGGAAAAATGTGCAGGGCTATTGGGAAAGAGGGCAAGAGAGAGACTAGTTCGATAGCTCTACCAAAGAGCCAGCACTAGCACGATGGGCCAAATAGCCTCCTTCTGTGCTGCATCATTCTATGATTCTATGAAAGAGAGCAGGCAAACACTTAAGAGTTCGACCCTCATTTTAGAATGTTGGTTTTACATTCAAATGTGTTGGTCAAAATAGTTAAAATGGTCCATAGATACTCTTTATGCAGGCTTTCAACCTGCTTCAAGGTAAATACTGTTTGAGTCAGTATCTTATTTTCCAGCTTTTAAAAAAAAACTCAATTTAGTCAGGTAGATCATGAACTGATATATCTTAAGCTTGTTTCAGCAAGTATATAAAATGTTAACCAGTAAGAGCAGTTACACTGCATTCCATCGGCACAGTTTATCAACATACGAGTTAATTTAATTTGGCAGGTCCCGGATTAAATATTCAATTAAATCAATTTGGAGAAATGCATGCACAAGAATACAAGCGTCCAATAAACACAGCAATCAGCTGGAACATCAACTCAAGGAGGAAAATTATTCAAGAACCAGTGGAATCAAGCATTTTCCTAATTAATCTAAATATTTTAAACTGTTAAATCTTGAAAGTTTCACTTCTCGTGGATTAACTATTTTATTATTATTTTAAAGTACTGTCTATATATAAATATATATTTGACTTGTATGCTACTTTGCTACTGATCTGCATTTCTATCAGGTAGGAGAAAAAATACATTGTGCACAGATAAGAATCTGAAGCAAATGTTCTCAAGTTGTGGCACAACAGAATCAAGATCCTTTGAGGATTCAATTTACAAACAAATCTCAATAATGCACCCCACAGTCACTAGTTGTGGTTTGCTGTTTCAAAGCTTTGTTTATTGCCTGATTCATTTGCCTTACACATAAATAAACATGTGTTTCCAAGTAGTATTCAATCTTTCTTCACAATATACAGAAAATACATTTGGTGTCATTAACATTTAAATATTACAAACAGCTGGTATTATACAAGTAAACCGCAAAATGAAATGTTCAATATCAGAAGTAATTTATTCTTCAAAAAGAATGAGTACCAGGTGTCCTCTGGGATCCATCACTTAACAATTATTGGCATTGGACTTCAGAAATAACTAAATCTTAGGAACTGCCAAGCCAACCTGCCCCTCCCCTCTACTAAAATAACACTAAGTAATGTGTGAGCAAAAATCACATTTGTGTTGGAGAGCACAGAATTATTAAAGTATACACAAGTCAAACAATTTTAATACATTCTAACTTTCCAATCTACAATCTGTTTAGACACTAGTGCAAGCATGCACTGCATTGTGGAAATACATGCAGCATCCAATGTTACACCAACAAAAACATGCATGTTTGAGATCGAGTTAGTATTTAATTTTTATTCTATAATTTGTTTCCTTTAAAGAAAAACCGACAAGAGTACCAACAAGCAATTGAATTCTACAAAATTACTGTTTCAACTGCTTGCCCACCACTGCCATGAAACCACTGGAGAATCTCTATAGCTGCAAACTCTAACATCTTGCCCCACTGCCCAATCACTGTAACTCTTAATTTGTGCATGAGACATGCATCACGATTCAACTTTGGCAAAACTGCTGAATTGTAACAATGGTCCGCTTCATTGGCTTGGAAACAAAAACATAACGGTCAAAGAGGAGTGCTTTGCCAGCTAAAAGTGTTGAGGAAATTTGTGTGTGAGTGTGCGTTGGAACACATAAATCTTGCTGTAATAAAATGCAGAATGATCAAAGTTCTATCTAAAGTAACAGTAACACCAAAGATGTAACCACGACAACACCGAGGTGGCAGTACAGGATTGGAAGAAAAAGGAAAACAATTTTATGAATGAAACACTTCAAATTTAAAGATTTACTAAATGTTTGGCAGAGGGAGGATATGGGAAATATTCTATATTTTGAGGAAGCTTACTTAGGACTACCAGTATTTTTTATTAACTCATTTACAAAATTATTTAACAAAAGCTAACTAACTGTGATGTTAGCTATTCAAGCATTTTATGTAGGACCCAATATGAGAGAGGAACCAAATTCAAGAAGGCCAGCCCATTCTAAGAGAATAGGCCTACAAAACAAACCTTTTATATAAATATATCAATAAATTTAAATGTGAATGTGAATAAGTGATTGGCACTGGCCCATCACATCTTATAAAGCCGATTCAATAAAAGATTAATTCAGTAGGGTAATTTCAACAAAAAACATTTATCTTTCTTAAAAAGGCAATAAACACCAAGAACTTCCTCCCTGGCAGTTTTCCATTCAAACATTATAAAATAAAGCAGATATTGATTTATCATAGCATATTAGCTTGCAATAGAATACATCATAAGCAGTTGTATCAATAGTATTTATCCTCTTAACTGAGAATGTTATATTAAAGTAAATACAGACTATTTAAGATCAAAACATTGAAAATTAATTTTGCAGTTGACATCGTCAGCTCCAACCCAATCAGATGATTGTTTTAAGAAATCAAATGTGAGATTATTTCAATCAGGGAAAGTGTATTGTCACATACTTTTATTAAAATTGTTGTTTCTCCAGACACTCATCAATCTAAAGCCAGTTATTTTTAAGATTTCATAATTTAACTACTGAATTCTTACTTTAAGTACTGGTGTTTGTGAATAAAATCTCAGTTCACACTTTTTTAAAAATCCAGCTTCTCCACGGCTTAAAACATGAGACCCTTTAACATTAGAAAAGTCATCACAACTAAAACTTTTAAAAATGAATGGCATTACTTTTTTTTTTAAATACAGCACATCCAACTTGCAAATTACATCTGAACACTCATGGGTAATTAGGCAAACGTAACCATCAGAGTGTTCATCATTTGTGCTTGCTTTGTGGAGAACCATATACAAGCAAAGGGAAAAAGAGAAGACAAGTGCTTCCTTTTCTTATCAAGAGACTTCACATGTGGTCATGGCAGAGATCTACAGGAATACCCACTTACTATTGGCCCACCTAGCAACTCCTGTGGAATGGTCGAACACAATTTTGTCTGCTATTTCTTGTTTGGAAGGAAGTGGCAAAGAGAAGGAAGAAAGGATGGATCCCATAAAATAGCAAGAGGCAAATCCTCCTCTGGGGTACCACAATAGAGATGAGGAGTGCAATGAGGCAATTTAAGACTTGATACAATTTAAACGGTAGCAAATTAACTTTGATTCTCCAGCATATTCTCTGTGCTATGGTTTGGCATAATCTGCTCTCAGAGGCAGAGACATTTCTGGGTCAGCACTCGGGTGTGCTTCAGGTTGCATACCTCCTTACATTACACACAAGGCGAGCTTCCTCTGCTTCATGTTTTCCCTCAGTTGTTTTCTGTTCACTATATACATGGTGCAATAAGTTAATTACCTCAATTATTTCTCTAAAGGAAAAACAATGAAAATATGAAATGGGGGGGGGGGAGGGGGGAGGGAGGAGTGCCACATTCTGCAAAATGATAAAACTGGGAGAACAGCAATGCTGAAAGTATCCATTAAGTTTATTAATTTAAATAAAATTATTTTATTAATGGACATTAACATTTAATATGTTAGCTCTCACAACAAGTGATTAGGACATCAGTGCATATCTATGAAATACGTGCTTTTTGCACAGATCTTTAACAATTCTGGCATTTTAATAGTTGTGCGAGATATTAGCAACCTGCAGTAAGGGACGAAGCTGTGAATAAACATGAATATTAACAACGCCTGCCTTGGAAATAACAGGCAGAAGTAAAGCAAATGCAAGACAAAAAGGGGGAGGCAATGTGGTTTCACACATCAAAAGGAATTCTCTCCAAGACTGCCCCTCAAAAACTCATCTATTGCACAATCCAGCTTCGAGAAGGTAGCGGGCTAAATAGAGTTTACATATCCTATTGGGTTTTACAATTGTTTGTATAACAAAACTTTCAAAAGTAGCAACTGTCTCACACATGTGCATAGCGACAAGAATTCTGGAATGGGACCAAGATATTTTAAGTAAATGTTACAACTGCTTTTGTGTACACTCCAGAAAGTGAAGAGGACGTCAACACAGATGTCAAATTCATAAAATGCAATGTGATTTCAATAATACATTAAGCACAAAAAATTAAAAGCACAGTTTACTTCCAAACAAGAGAGATGTTAATAAATATTAAGCAACCAAAGTTGTCTCAAAATGACTTAAAGCCAAACTCTTTTTCTGGCTGGTCATGCAGCAGATGTCAGCACACATCAGCTTCACACAACATGCAACTGACAGTGAAGTCTGTTGTCCTTTTGTGCTTGCCCCTGGCCATACTTTTCTTCGGCGACCAGTAATCTAACTTACCATCCAACTCTCTATCTTTTGAAATCACATTTATAACGTATGTAAGTGGCTTTGCTACAATATCCATCTTGAATTCCAAATAAATATGAAAAGCAACCAACACAACTTTGCTTGACATTAAACATTAAATCATAGACGTTACTTATTTTAAGTGTGCATAAATTTGTTTATAATTCTCATGTAAAGTGCTTTGGGGTACGGTAGTGTAGCGGTTGTGTTACTAAAATAATAATCAATAGAACATCAATTCAAATTCCACCATGGCGCTATAAGAATTTGAATCCAGTTTATTAAAGAAAGTCTGGAAATAAAAAAACTGGTTATCAGTAAAAAAAAACATGAAACTGTCAAATTGTTGTAAAACCCAACTGGTTCTCTAATGCCCATTAGGGGAAGAAACCTGCCAGCCTTACCCAGCCTGGCCTTTGTGACTCGTCCCATATTGTTGACTCTTAATTGACTTCTGAAGTGGCTTAGCAAGGACAACTGAGGATGGGCAATAAATGCTGGTCTTGCCAGCAAAGCTCACATCTGAAAAATGATCATGTACACTCTCATACATCTGATCAAAGTACTCAGTGCACGAATGCATTTATACTGACTACAATGTCATGAATAAAATCCAGTCTATAAGAAAATAGGACAATTAACAATTGACTATTTGGAGCTGAATTTATTTTTATGACTAAAAGCCCAAAAGCATCAGTTTTATGCTTAATGAGATTTGCGAGGTATAACATGTTGTAATTTCTAAAAGTAAATCAACTTGGCACTTCTATTCAAGTTTCAATGCTGATGATGCCGAGCATTGTCTCACACATTAACTTTTAAAAAATACATTTCAAAGTTTGATTAATTAATCTCCTATTAGATCAGTTGAGACAGCTGATTTACTCAGCAATCAAAAACTCGATCACAAAATTTGGAACAATGGTCAGGAATTTGCAGTCTTGGTGAAATTTTGCCTTTGAAACTGACCGCAACTTCAGGATTTAGTGAATACGCAGCCTAATGTGGAAATCTTGAAGTTGTGATCAGTCACTGCTCCTCCACAGGCTGTGCTGTACCTCCCTTCTCCCTCAAGCTGGCAATCAGTTTTGGATTAACTATAATTGGGGTTTTAAACAGTGCATGGGCTGCTAATCAAAGTTTATGGCTTTGAAAAACGAATCTTAATTTTGTGTTGAATTTATCTATTTTAATAAAAACAAGTTTGTTCATCTTTATTTCAGGTTTGTCTTGACCTGCTGAGTATTTACAGCATTTTCTGTTTTTATTTTAGATTTCCAGTATTTTGCTTTTGTATTATCCACTTCCTGGTTCATTGTCTGAGAATTCTGTGCTTGCTGACATCAGAGCAGCTCATCGATGGGAATCTCCATTAACTTGCGTTGATTTCAATTACGTATCGAAAACTCAAAATTCTCACCGTAGACATTACAAGATATTTGTGCGAAGCTTACTTCGGGGTCAGCCTCGAATGCCTTTGCTTTGCCTCTGACTGAAAATTACAGGCCGTTGTTCCGAATAAAACTCAATCACAATTATGAATACCTTAATTCTCAAGTAAATAATTGTGGGGGTTCTGCAACATGAAATTCACAGACTTCAACGATTAAATATTTCTCTTTCTTATTTGTGATTTAAATGAAGCAGCAAACCAGGCTTCAAGCCGAGGACTTTGTTGATGGACCAAAAGGGTTACTCCAAGGATCACCACAACACTGCATCTGGTATTCTCACGCGGTCTCCAATCTGATCTGATTCTGCTTAGCTTCAGAGATCGGCCATACTCATATTAGTGTGCACAATTTGCAACATGGGAGACTTCAACTTTCCTTGATCTGAACTTTAAATGATCTGATGGTGAATTATCTAGTGTAGTGGGAGATTAACTAAGACTATTGCAGGCACCATCAATGATGGCTTCCTTATACAGCATGTTGGTGAGGTAGCTAGGGATATCAAAATCTCGATCTGCTTTTTAGTGCTGTATCAAGCCTCCATGTTGGAAAACGCTCGGTCAGCTCACATCATAATTTAATTAGGTTTAATCATTGGCCAATCTAATGCAAGTCCCAGATTTTAAGAGGGATAATTTTACAAAATTGGCTGAAGATCTGCTAAAAGTTAATCGGAAAACCCCATCAGATAGGCAATAGAGTACAGAGGATAAATGGGTTTTATTTAAAACAATTCTCAAACAGAATGAAGCCGTGTATGTCCCAATGGTTAAACTTCGACAAGGAACGTGCCGAGACAAAATCAATTCAAACAGAAGGCACTTGAAGCATTTATCTCAGGAGAACAGAGGAAAGTATTGCATGCAATTATGGAAACAAACAGTCAGAAGAGTTGCCAGGAGTTCTCTAGAAAAGAAGAATTTGCATAATTGTGGCAGGAATAGCTAAAGCTTTTTTAAGCTATGTCAGAAGTCAAAAGGCCATTAAGGACTGTATCGGGCCACTGAAGGATACTGTAGGGCAGATTCAAACTGATTCTCAAGTTATCACAGAGCTGCTCAATGTCTGTACTCCTGTAGATGTTCCAGATTTTTTTTTGGGGGGGGGGGGGGGGGGGAATCCTCTGCATTGAATAGCATTATAGGCCCATTTACTTTAGAGCAGCGTAGACTTAGAGGTCACACGATAGAGATATATAAAATAACTGAAGGACTGGATAGCAACTCTATTGATAGATTATTCCAGTTTAACAGATTGGGGAGGTCCAGGGGACGAGTTTAAACTATGCAAAAATAGGAATAGACTGGATGTTAGGTGCTGCTGCTTTTCCCAGAAAGTAGTGAGCCTTTGGAATACAGCTGGTATGGGTACTGACTCTGCATGGCTTCAAGAGGGAGCTGGACTGGTTCTTGACTGGGGCAGAGATCGCATCATATAGAAGGTCTTCATAGGCAACACTTCATCCATGTAATCTCCTGGACTAGTTTTGATCAGCTGACTGTGTTGGAATGCAATTTTCCCCAGCATATTTTTCCCCCTTATTGGCCCTGGGTTTATCTTTTTTTTTGCCTCTCCCAGGAGATACATGCTGCAGGGGTGGGGACGGGAGAGCAGAGGGAAGAAGTGTTCAGTCATGATGATCCGGCCATCATGGTGTGGGGCAGGCTCAATGGAGTCGCCGGATCAGCTACTTGTGATGTCACCAGTGAAGAGACTGCATCTGAATAAGGGTGCACCTACACTAACTCTAATGGGTGCAAAACAGAAAGCATTTGTACTATATATCCTGCCTAAATTGCTCTCTTGCATTTCAATCTCTGTTCACATCATCACTTCCTTCTCGCCTTCCGTTCCCGCACGCTGTATGGAACCACAGTAAACTGCTCTTTTCTGAAACGTCCCCATGGTAATAACAGGTCATTTGCCAGTGAATTGGCAGGAATTTTCAAAAAAAGAATCTCGGCCAGTGCTACAGGCTTTACCAACAGGAATCCAGTGGTTTAAAATGCAGCTCCTGCTCCTAACAGTTCTCTTTCCGCCTCAGGAATGCACAATGCTGAGGTCACGACTGAAGGAGGTGAGAAGCAGTGCTGACAGCAGGAGCTACATTTCAATCCAGTGAGTTCCTTCAGACATAGCACAGGTTGAGACTTTTTTTTTTTAATTCCCATCAACCCACTAGGTCAGCTGGAAGTGGTGTTGCATATCCAGTGTGTTCCTGACTACTGTTGATGGAGTACAAACTGATTTTTTTTTTTTAAATGTAAAATTCCTACAAAACCAGCAGATCGGCTGGTTTATTGGTGGGAGGGACCAAAACATGGAGCTCTTCAGGCTGGATAAGATCAGAAAGTACACTGAATTTCACCCACGTGCTGTGCATCGTCTAGGATGGTCAGTCAGAACTTGGATACTGTGGTCTAACATGTAGTAGTGTCCCTTCAAACACCAACATAATAGGCAGTCCCTCGAAATCGAGGAAGACTTGCTTCCACTCAAAGTGAGTTCTCAGGTGACTGTACAGTCCAATACGGGAATTACAGTCTCTGTCACAAGTGGGACAGGCAGTCGTTGAAGGAAAGGGTGGGTGGGGAGTCTGGTTTGCTGTATACTCCTTCTGCTGCCTGCGCTTAATTTCTGCATGCTCTTGGCGACGAGACTTGAGGTGCTCAGCGCCCTCCTGGATGCTCTTCCTCCATTTAGTGCGATCTTGGGCCAGGAATTCCCAGGTGCCGGTGGGGATGTTGCACTTTATGAAGGAGGCTTTGAGGGTGCCCTTAAAAAGTTTCCTCTGCCCACCTGGGGCTTGCTTGCCATGCAGGAGTTCTGAATAGAGTGCTTGCTTTGGGAGTCTCGTGTCGGGCATGCGGACGATGTGGCCCGCCCAACGGAGCTGGTTGAGTGTGGTCAGTGCTTAGATACTGGGGGGATGTTGGCCTGAGCGAGAACACTGACGTTGGCGACCCCAAAAGTTTGTCACCATCTCCGCCTGCTCCATGACAACATGCAAGCAGTGATCCTGACCAACGGATCCACCAGAGACCCAATCCATGTCTGGACAGGGGTCAAGTAGGGCTGCGTCATTGTGCCAACAGTCTTCTCGATTTTCCTCGCTGCAATGCTCCATCTCACACTCAACAAGCTCCCCGCTGGAGTGGAACTAAATTAAATTATAGAACCAATGGGAACCTGTTCAACCTTTGTCGCCTCCAGGCTAGATCCAAGGTCGTCCCATCTTCGGTTATCAAACAACAATACGCGGACGACCCATGCGTCTGTGCAGAGGCTGAACTCCAAGTCAGTCAGTATCTTCACCGATGGGAACAAAAATATGGGCCTTACACCAAACATCTGTAAGACAAAGGTCCTCTACCAACCTAACCCTGCCACAAAGCACTGTCCCCGGTCATCAGGATCTACGGCGCAGCCTTGGACAACGTGGACTATTTTCCATACCTCGGGAGCCTATCAGCAAGGGCAGACATCAACGACAATGTCCAACACTGCCTCCAGTGCGCGAGCACAGCCTTCGGTTGTCTGAGGAAGAGTGTTCGGAGATCAGGACCTCAAATCTGGCACCAAGCTTATGGTCTTCAGGGCTGTAGTGATTTCCACCCTCCTATATGGCTCAAAGACATGGACCATATACAGTAGACACCTCAAAGCGCTGAAGAAATAGCACCAACGATGCCTCCGCAAGATCCTGCAAATCCCCTGGGAGAATAGACGCACCTTCAAACAATGAGCTTAAAGCAAAAGTTTTTGGCCAAGGGTGTCCAAAACAAAAGGCCAGTCAAATTCAATTCCTGGTCTGTGCTAAGTGGCTGATTTAAAATAAATTCAATATCTTAAGGGAATGCATAGCTGGACAAGGTATATTATTTAATGCGCCAAATTAGGCAAAACTAATCTTCAAATGTTAAAAATGGTACCAATCTGGCTTACATAACATGAATATTTACCACCACTTAATGTATCTGACAAAACATGGGATTTGTAAAAATCAAATAGTGTTTAGCATTGAAAAGTGATCTGTTATCCTTCACTAAATTTCAAAAGAACAGAGAGGCCCAGATCTCTGATTGCCCAGAACAGGTCAGGAAATAGGGGCTTCACTAAGTGTTAATTATACATTGTCAAAGCAATTGCAGGTATGAAGACCCCACCAATGTGTGAGGCCTGCTCATTAGCACAATGTGCAAGATGTGTGTCTTTAATCAGAGACAGGCCAGATTTTAGAGGCTTTTGGACTGCAAACCTGGGGAACACTTCAATTGGCTTCAGCTCTACTTGAGATCTAAATTCCATGGGCCCACACAAACAGCCACATACAACATTCATGTACAACATTGCAAGAAAAATGTCTCTGAAAACTGTTTCAGTGATAAAGAATTCGCCAAGATTCAGGCACATTCGTTCCTCACCCACGTGGTAATTGCCAGCTCATCTCAGTGGCTGCATCTCAGTCACAAGGTTCAAGTCCCAATACACGACTTAGGTATCTAATCTAGGCTGATACTTCAGTGCAGTATTCAGGGAGTGCTGTCCATTTTATTTGGATGTAAATATGTTCCAATGCCTTTTTTTTTAATTCATTCACTGGATGTGGATGTTGCTGGCAAGGCCAACATTTATTGCCCGTCCCCAATTGCCCTCGAGAAGGTGGTGATGAGCCACCTTCTTGAACTGCTTCAGTCGCGTGGTGAAGGTATTCCTGCAGTGCTGTTAGGGAGTTTCAGGATTTTGACCTCGCAAAGATGAAGGAACGGCGATATATTTCCAAGTCAGGGGGGTGTGTGACTTGAAGGGGAACTTGGTGATGGTAACATATGCCTGCTGCCCTTGTCCTTCCAGGTGGTAGAGGTCGTGGGTTTGGGAGGAGCTGCCGAAGAAGCCTTGGCGAGTTGCTGCAGTGCATCTTGTAGATGGTACACACTGCAGCCACTGTGCACAGGTGGTGGATAGAGTGAATGTTTGGGGTGCCAATCAAGTGGGCTGCTTTGGACTCGATGGTGTCCAGCTTCTTGAGTGTTGCTGGAGCTGCACTAATCCAGGCAAGTGGAGAGTATTGCATCACACTCCTGACTTGTTCCTTTGTAGATGGGTGTCTGGAAATCAGTCACTCGCCACAGAATGCCGAACCTCGGACCTGCTCTTGTAGCCACAGTATTTATGTGGCTGGAGGCAGAAGACGTGGGTAAGATTCTTAATGAATACTTTGTATTAGTTTTCACAAAAGAGAGGGAGGAGGAGTGTGAAATATTAGGCGAGATAAATAGTGATGGAGGGGCTTAGCAGCTTTGAAAGTGATAAATCCCCAGGCCCGGATGAAATGTATCCTAGGCTGTTCAGAGAAGCAAAAGAGGAAATAGCAGAGGCTCTGACCATCATTTTCCAACCATCTCTGGCTACAGGTGTGGTGCCAGAGGACTGAAGTACTGCTAATGTTATACCTTTGTTTAAAAAGGGAGAAAGGGATAGACCGAGTAATTACAGGCCAGTCAGCCTAACTTCGGTGGTGGGAAAATTATTGGAAAAAATCCTGAGGGACAGGATAAATCTTTATTGAATGCCTCCCATTGCTCTGACACTGATTTACCATCAAGTAGCCGTTTCCAATCCACTTTGGGCCAAATCCCATCTTAGCTCAGCAAAATTGGCTTTTCCGCAATTGAGAACTTTTTTTTCCTGGTCCCCCTTTGTCCTTTTCCACAACTACCCTAAATCTTAGAATATAAATGATAGTCAAAATAAAAATCAAATAAAACAGCTTTCTAGTTTTCTTTTTGTAACCTAGCAATGGATAGTAAGTGCACCATTTCCATCTACAGTTGAACTACACACTATGGGCTCAATTTTCCCCAATAATTTGCACTGATTTTTTTGAGCAGGCTGTTCTTTTTGGCCTAAGTTGGAAAACCAGTTTCCCCAATCAATTTGCACCAGCGTAACTCAGTTAGTTACGTTTTTTTAGGCCAGTTTTCTTTTTCAGCCAAAGGTGGCAGAACCAGCCAATTATACCAATTCTGGCCATTTAGGGAAGTTTGGCCAGCTGAGAGTTACTCCAGTTGTGCTTAGGCCAGCGTATGTGGTCTCTGCAGAAAAACCATCCCTAGAGTTAAGGAAGTCGGCGCAGGTAAGGAAATCGGCACAGTAGATGCCCGGACCACAGAGAGGGAGAGCGCGCGCACTTTGGGGAAAATTGAGCCCATAATCGCAATTGTAATTTGATTAGCCTACAAAATGTGCCAGTCACCACTAATTAGCCTGAATTTCTTAGTTGTCTAATTTGAGATCTGAAAATAAACTTGACAGCTAAGATAGCATTCGACCATTACAGTTCGTGAAATCTCTTATGCATCTTAATTTCAGTCTCACAGGAAGAAATGCGACTTTCAGGATCCTTGTGCAAAGATTACATAAGTTGACTGCAATAATGCTCAGTCAGTTAACGAATTAAGTGGCAGGGCCATACATCCCAAGATGGTCCCAGGTTCAAACCCTATATTAGCTCTCGGCTGACAGAGCAATGTGATTACCACAGTTGACCTCCATGCCCTTCGACTGGGAGAAAAAAGCAGTCAGTTTGCCTCTTCCTAATCACTATCCTGCAGCCTCTGCTGTGAGCAAGAGTGCATAATATGTTGGGAGAGGACAGGATTGAGATCACCCATGATCTACCGACACTCATCCACTTAGGCTCACAAATGAAGAATGGCTTTGGCATGGTCCTCGAGGGTCATCAATGGTTAGAAAATACTTTTTTTTTTAAAAAGCTCAGCAGCAATGTACAAGACATCAAATGTAAGTTCAGAAAGAGCACAGAATGATTCAAAATAACAGCATTATTAATTTTAAATAATTTGATGGCCAACTCAAACTACACTCGTTTCAGTACTAAAGTGAGAATATACTGTTTTTTCACCGCACTGCTCAACTCACAGGCAGAGCATTTTAATAGGAATGTAGTTACAGTACTAACAGTAGTAGCACTGAACGTTAGGTGGGCTGTAAAGGCTATTCTGCAACTCAAAACTTGCTTTTTTTGGGGAGGGGGAGAAGAGAAGCGAGCAAAAAAACTGTGTCTTTTAATTCAAAAGTCAGGTTGAACCTCCCTTAGACCCTCGAGACCTGGCCTGTGCCGGATAAGGAATTTTGCCGGGCGAGGGGAGGTCACATGTTTTACCGTCTTTTACAACTGCCAGCCCCACCACAGATATCCCTGACCCCACGATTCACCACCACAACCCCTGCTCCGATCTCCAAGACTCATTGAAAGTAATGAAGAGGTATTTTCTTTTTGTTTGGCAGAGCACCGAGGGGAAGAGCGGCCAGCCCGAGGACATGGCCCCTGGCCCGACCCCAGAGGGCGCGCCGATAGCAGCAGGGAGCCGAGGGGAGGCGCGGCCAGCCCGAGGACACGGCCTGCTGGCCCGACCAAGGCGCGGGAGGAGACAGGTCGATGGGACAAGCTTTTATTTATAATTTAATTCAAAATGTAATTAGTAGTAGTACAGGTTGAACCTCTCACCACCGACTTGATTACCCATCCTCAAGGCCACCTAGGAGATCAATGCCTTCAGAATCGGACCGAGGGTGGAGTCTCCGTCTTCCGGAGAGCAGAGAATATCGGCGAGTACGAAAAAAAATCATCTGCACACACGCCACCTGAGAATGGTGCCGGATGACGGGTGGTGGTGGGTGAGAGTATCCCGGATAAGAGAAGTTCAACCTGTACTCGATTCTTGGTATTTTTGAGCGAACAAAAAAATGACGCAATAGAAGTCTAGACTGTAATGGATAAAAACAGCAAGACAAACCAAAGCATTCACCTTTTTCCCCATCCTATAATTTTTCTAACATGAAAATTGCAATGATTATAAATAGACAGTTCACATGCATGGTTTTGCAATACTGAGAAAATTATAATTTTGTGGTATGAGAATGCAAGCACTGTTACTTACTGGAGCAATGCCAATATTAATTTGAAGTGATTTTCATTCCGAAGGAGGGCAAATATATAGCTTGTTAATTTTAAACTAGTCTTGTTAAATACCAACCCAGTGATTGCCAATATCAGAAAGTCAATTCCACAATTAGTGAAGCTCGGATGCTTCATCCAACATATCTAGTTTCGCTTGAAGGAACAATACCAAAATGAATATACAATATCCTCCATTTTAGGAACCACTAAGCCAGTTCATGCAGTTTTTAAACTGAAGCAACATTGGCTGTTTTCAAGACAAATAATGGAAACTTGCCAGTCATCTCTCAACACCTTTAAATGTTTCCCAGAATCAGAAGAGTCATTATCAATGGTCTGCACACTCATGCAACGTTTTCTCTTAATATTAAGTAACATTATTAACCTGCATCAGTAAGATTTTTGGTACCTATACTTCATCTCTTCTCAATGTTAAGGGCTTAAAAAACAGGCATTGCTTTCCCCAATAAAATAACTCATTCAAATGAAAACACACGAGCAACATATTTACAAAGCGTGTGTTAATGCAATGCCAAATGATTAAGCACCTGACTGATCTCTCTTGCTTAAGAATAGGACTGAAGCAAAATGCATCAGCAGCAACATCAAACAGTTAAGCACACACTAGCCAGGCCTCACTGCTGAATCAGTGAACCAAACAGGTTAAATGTGCATTACCATAGGGAGGTTGGAAATACGCTTCTGCACTGCAAAACATTGACCTTTTTGAAATCCTCAAATATTTATAGTCTTCTCTGAATAAAAAGTGATAAACAAGAATGACAAGTCTGAATGACAGAGCCCACAGCTGTTTTCAAACACTTGGCTGCAGAAATGAACTGCATGTTAAAGCTGCAATGTCCAAGACAGTATATTCAAATTAAAACGCTTGGAAGCTACCCAAGTCATTTTTTTTGCCTGTTACTACCTTATTGTGGATAATTGTATTGACAGCCGGCACTGACAAACTTGAGTCACGGGTAGAGCTAGGCCTTTATCCAGTAGCAAGGGTTGAACCAGGATGACTGGAGACCTGCTCTGCTGTACGGACCTAGTCGCACATATATCGCAGTGTGGGCAGGCCCATGCTGCCCCTGGGCCCTTGGCTCTTCTGGGTCCCATGCCCTTATTCGCCGCACCTTCGCCCATGATGTTACAGGACCCGGCGCTCCAGCTCTATTTATAGCCCTGACCTTTTTCTCCTCCAGTCATCGTCTACACCCCACCAGACCACGCCAACTTCATCTGCAAAACATTGTCCTTCTTCCCTTTCCTTGGCGTAACAACTCTTCCAACCTATCCATCGCTGTTGTCAAACTGCTTTTGATGCATCTTATCTTTCTTCAACTGAACATCGGAAAAGACTAAAGCACATTCCCTTGCTACTGGTCCCATTCCCCTTTTGTGCCACTCTTGGGTTGAACCAGACTATTGGCAGCTTTGGCATTGTGTTCGATTCGGAGTTGAGCTTCAAATCCCACATTCCATCCATCACCAAGGCTGCCTATTTCCACCCCCATTTCAGCCACTCAAACTATCATCCATGTATTTATCACCTCCACACTTAACTACTCCAACACTCTCCTCACTGGCTCACAACCTCCATGGACTCAAACTTGTCCAAAACTCTGCTACATACATCCTATCCTGTCAAGTCCGTTCTTCAACCAAGCTTCTGATGACCCCTCCTAAGCTTCCCGTTTTTGATTCTGCGACTGTTTTTCATACACTGATCTGTGAACAGCCTAGGATGTTTTCTTGTGTTGAAGACATTATATAAGTTGTAGTTGTTTTATTTATCAACAGACAGGATTCAGCAGCAAAAACAGGAGCAACATACTGAAGTAGCAAGTTGGAGATACAGCTGCTTTTACATTACACAAGGCACACATTTATGCCACCAGTTCCTGAAGTGTGGGCTTTGCATAGGTGGCTGCAAGGCAACACAACAAGTCAGAACTCAATGCTGGCCTCTAAATTAAATGTAAATGAGGTAAAACAACACATGAAAACCAGTTCCCAGACAAGAGCACAGCAATACAAGAGCGTTTTGTTACTTGCAAACTCTATTTTTTTTTTAAATACATCCTCCTTTCCTCTTCTCTCTTCCAAGTTGTCATATTCTGGAATGCACTACCTGAAAGGGTGATGGAGAGAGAGTCAAAAATAACTTTCAAAAGAGAATTGAATAAATACTTGCAGTGGAAAAAGTTGCAGGGATGTGGAGAGAGGGCAGGGGATTCAGAGTAATTGAATAGTTCTCTCAAAGAGACGGCACAGGCACAATAGGCCGAATGGCCTTCTGCGCTGTATCATTCTATGATTCGCAACCAATGAATACTTTTGAAGTGCTATCATGGTTGTAATGCAAGGTACTGCAGTAGCCAATTTGTAAGGTCCCACAAACAGCAATGAAATAAACAACCAGATAAATGACGTTGGTTGAGGGATAAAGGTTAACTTGAACTTTCCTTTTCCTTCCTAATGCCACATGATTTTTACATCCACCCAAATATGCAGATGGGTGGTTTCAATTTAACATCTGAACTGAACGCTGGCACCTCAAACAGTGCTGCAGTCCCTCGGTACTAAAGCCTAAATTATGTACTCAACTCTCTATAGTGAGGCTTGAATCCATGACCTTCGACAGAGGCAAGTGCTGCTCGTGAGCAAGACTGATGAAAAAGTTCCTTTAGAATGCAGCTCCAGATCTGAAACAGCAGTCAGTAGCCTGCAGCAATTGGATATCGCATACCGTGCTCCAACCTCTCCCAGCAGTTTTTGGTTGACTTGCTCTAGGTACCAGCTCAGTGTTTTAAACCTGTTGACTTCAGACCACTTGTGTTCGGCAGGGATAATGGAAATGATTACTGCCAGAGAAAACTCCAGGCTTCCACTGATCTGAAAGGAAGGACCCATTTACACTAAATAGCAGTTTCATGAAACTCAGGATGAGGGGGAAGATTTTTCATGACCAACATATGACCATTGTATCGGGATAAAGAGTAACACACAGGTTTCATCTTGACAGCAGAAGCAGGTAGTATGTTCACTCAGTGTTGACCTACAGCACTGAAACATCAATAATTATCAAGTAATTATTTGAAATAGAAATTCCTTTTCACACCTATGCTCATTTTAATTGAAATTTATTAAAACCTTTGGGGAAATCTTGACAAAAATGTTATAGAACAGCTATAGCAAGAAAAAAGGGTTAGCTTTACCAAAAGGAGGATTTTGTATTCCAGTACTGAAACCAAGACTTCAAGTTTTACTACTCCAATGTTTCCAACTGAAATCATAGTTCTTTCAAAACAGAACAAATTATGAAAATCAACCCTTTATTCATTACAGTAAGCAGTAAAATTAAACTGATTCAAAATTCAAATATGAAATTAAAAATGTAGACCTGTCATACAAAATGTTTAGTATATACTGACGACACAAACACGAAATGAACTTGCATTTTGTTGACACCGTTCACATGGTCAGGGTGTCCCAAAGCACTTTAATGTTTATGCACACCAACACAGCAGCCAATGAGATAAATAACAAATGCTGGTTGAGGCATGAATTATGGCCAGAGCACCATAACTCCCTGCTCTTTTTTTAAAAAAGTGCCAAAGACCTTTTTTTTTAAATCTACTTGAAGTCATTAGTTTAACACACGATGCAATAGACAGCACTTCACAGAAATGTCACCTGTGTACTCAAGTCCTTGAACCCACACCCTCCTTAATCAGACGGGATAGTGCTGCCAAATAAACCAATTTGACACTTGTACCTTTGGCATTTTTTTTTATAAATATGAGGCATTGCCAATTCACTAGTCTTTAAATTTTTTATGTCAGCGGAGGAAAGTCTTACAGTTCATTTAAATCCTGAAGGCTGTTTGGTTAACAGTTTTACATTGTTAAAAATGTGTCTGAATACCACTGGCTCCCAACTCCAGATTTACTCTTATTTATCTGAACAAGCCAAAGACTATACTCATCAGTGAGTTGGTTTCCACAGTTACTAAAATGGCTGGAGTGCAAAATCCACAGACTTTGAACTTTGGAATAGTACTGCCTTAAATTCCACAACTAATTCCATAAAAGCAGAAGCAGAAATTTGTCCCTCATGTTCCAGTTACATACATGCATGAATTAAACACCATTTTTTTTTATTAGCTGAAATCCAAAAATAATGTTATATCAGGTCATTACTTTCACAACTAAATACTTAACAGTTTGCATACCAGTATAACATAGGTGAGAAATATGGGGGTGATTTTTGCTTACAGCTTAGGGTTGTAGCTTACAGGTGTTGCAGTGAAGTACATTGACTTATTTATCTCAACTAGCCAAAGACATACAACATGGCTCAGTTTTCAGTATAGCTCTTCCCAACTGCAGAACTAAATAGTAACATGGCTACAAAAAGGCATCTTTACACTAATCCAAGCATAAAAATAAGCTATTCCAAGAACCGATTAAAGTACCTTTCAGAAGACTGTCCACATGATGACACTGAAAGGATTGTTTCCTAATTTGACTAGTTATACTAAGAGCACATTATGTAACTTCAGACTGAAAGGGATTTGGCACATATTACCACAATCATGTTGAACTACTGAACAGTTCGAATCCTTTGTTGGCAACTAGTGCTGTCAGATAAGGCAACTGAATTAAATCCGTCAGTCACAAACTTGGAGGGGTAAAGATAAAATTACTAGTGACATATTGCTGCTGTAAACAATCGTCAGAATATACTAAATAAACTCAGTTGTGTTGCCTTTATCAGCACTATATTGCCACGTGCTGGAATTTTTCTTGGCCAAATTGAGCAGTTTGTTGCAGTTGGACTGAAGAGCATCATCCACTGGATATTAATATGGTTGGCATTTGAAAGGAACTAATTAGACACATGCTTGTAACCTAAATTTTAATTCACCTGAAGCCCACTTAACAGATTGTGTGCCTCTAATACAACTTTAAAAGCAGTCACAGCATGCAACAGAAAAACTTCTAGTTTCAAAGAATTAAGCATAGTTGGAAACCATCAAACTGGCACAAAGGCTCCTTCAGAAGCAAAAGAAATGCATGATGTTGACTGTGTAAGTCATTTTCAATCTGACTGAAAAAGAAAGGTCTTGGATGCTACTGAATGAATGTCTTCTCAATACATACCCTACCACCCCCTGCCCATCTCTAGAACTCCTGCCGCTGCTGCGAGCCCTGAGCTTGCTGAGCTGGACACATTTTAAACTTTGGAAAGAGGTTACATAAGCCACTTTTTTCCCTCAGCGTTCAGTATGATTCAACTTAAGAATTATAAAGAAATGAGGTGACATATTCCAGCTCCACTTTAAGATAGGAACGTGGGGCCCAAGTTTCGGGCCGCGCCTTGAACAGCGCAGCCCCGACCTGGACGCCCGTTTTTCACGCCACAAAGTGCGCCTGAAAAAAACTTCCAGATTCTCCAGCTCCCTGCTGGTCCTCGGCGCGGCGCGGCGCAGCACAAGCTGTGGGGGGCGGAGCCAGGTCCCTGCGCTGAAAACAGTGCCGGGACCTCTGCACATGCACGCTACAGTGGGCGCCCAAGTGCAGTAGCTCCAGGCGCCCAAAACTGTGGGAGGGGCCCAAAGCACGCAGCCCCTAGCCCTGGCCGGAAGGCCTCACTGGGGCTGCGCGCATAAGCATAAGGCTGCCTCCCACGCCCAGCTCCTGCTTCCTCCGGACCGGACCCGACTTACTCCCGTTCTCCACCCACCCCACACCCCCCCCCCCCCCCCGCTTCCCCACCCTCCCCGACCGACCTCCGCTCCAGACCGATCTCTTCCTCCCCCCACCGAACTCCGGTAAATCGACGCTCGAAGTCTTGGGCCCACCGGCCCGTTCTCTCTCTCTCTCTCTTTCTCTTTCACCCCCCCTCTCCTCCCTCCCTCCCTTCTCACCCACCCTTCCCTCCCCTGCCTTCCTCAACCCCCTCCCCTCCCTCACTTGTCACCCCCCTCCCCGCCCACCCCACCACCCCTCCTCCCCTTCACCCCCCCCTCCCCTCCCCTCCCCTCGCTGTCAGAAACACAGACACTGACAGACAGAGAGTGAGAGACACAGACAGACAGAGAGATAGAGACACTGACAGAGACACACTGGGCAGGGGGGGGGCATCCCAGCACGCTGTTGGAGGGCTCCCGGTGCTGCAGTCGGTAAGTAGAAAATGTTTTATTGATTGGTTTATTGGTTGATTTATTGATGTTTTTATCATTTATTATTGATGATGGCTCTTTTTGTAAAACTGAAGTGTTTAATTGTTTGTAAACTTCCCTTTAAACCCCCCTCCCCCCATTCCCTATGCCTGATTTGTAACCTACACCTGATTTTCTAAAGTGTAGACAAGGTTTTTTCGAGCGTACAAAAATCTTCACTTATTTCATTCTAAGTTAGTTTGGAGTAAGTTTTCACTGCCGAAACTTTGAAAACAGGTGTAAGAGGCCGGACACGCCCCCTTTTGAAAAAAAAATTCTGTTCCAAAGTGAAACTGTTCTAACTGACTAGAACTGGAGCAAACTAAATGCCGAGAATTTGAATTTTTAAGATACTCCGTTCTACACCAGTTACTCCAAAAAAATCAGGAGCAACTGAGGCCGAAACTTGGGCCCGTGGATCCAGACCGTTTCACTGTCCCTCCATAGAATCACAGAATGACTGCAGCACAAAAGAAAACCATTCAGCTATTTGAGCCCATGCCAGCTCTCTGCAAGGGCACTTGAGCTAGTCCCACTTACCCATCTTTTCCCTGTCGCCCTACAATTTTTTCCCCTTCAGGTACTTATCCAGTTCCCTTTTGAAAGCCACAGTTGAATCTGCCTCCACCACACTTTCAGATCCTAACCACTCGCTGTGTAAAGACGTTTTTCCTCATGTCACCTTTGGTTCTTCTGCCAATCATAAATCTGTGTCCCCTGCTTCTCTGCAATGGGAACAGTTTCTCTCTATCTACTCTGTCTAGACTCCTCATGATTTTGAACACCTCCATCAAATCTCCTCTCAAACTTCTCTGCTCAAAAGAGAACAACCCCAGCTTCTCCAGTCTGTCCCCGTAACTGAAGTCCCTCAATTCCTGGAATCATTCTTGGACATCTTTTCTGCACCCTCGCTAAGGCTTTCACATCTTTCTAAAAGGATCCCCTGGACGTGAAGAGAATTGTCCAGGGTTCTTTTCTGCCTCCATTACTGCACCTGCACGTATGCTCACAGGTTGAGTTGTGACTCAGTCACGTGATGTTCACAAGACTGAATAAAACCCCAGCCAGTTGGGTTTGGGGGATCCACAATGAGGCAGGTGGTTGAGAGTCTGGTGGATGAGCTGGTAATGTGTAGTGTTAAGTTAAGCCATTTGCTAATAAACGAACTAGTTCTTAATAGCAATCTGCTGCTATGAATTCTTCAGCAAAGAACCCATGAAGCAAATGCATTACAACTACTTTATACCATCATTTATTAATTACAGCAGACAAATCACATTGACACCAACATGCTCATTGTAAGCAGTGGTGGCCAAACATATTATTATGAGACCAAAAAAAAGATGAACCTTTTTGTAATGATGGGCAACTCCCTTCCCTCCAAAAACCTTGGCAGTTGCAACAGGATGACAACAAACATGCTGAGTAACTGGCATTGAAAGGTACTCTGGCACGAAGAGATAGTAGTAGCCATTTTTATTTGCCAAGCATTACCCAAGACACACTTGTAACATGGGAATAAATGCCCCATCCATTCTAAAGCAGCCTTCAACACACCGCAAACATGCTACGAGTGTATTTTTTCAATAAAAACATGCTTGTTGACAGTGTAGCGCTGTTCATAAAACAGTAAAAAATGTAAACAAAACCAGCCTTTACAGATAAACATGAGAAGCAAATGATTATGCAAGTCATTGAAACCCAGTGACATTACAATAATACTGTAGAAGTCTCAAAGAGTTCAGAAATTCAAGTTTTTGAGATTTAAAGAAAGTTTTATGCTGTTTGCAAGTTTAAACAGGTTCACCCCAACAAAACCCTGCTAAATGTTCTGCTGTGCCAGAGAGAAACCCAGCTTTTCACACTAAATTTTCCACCATCAGGAGAATGTCAGCATTTCTCCATCATGGAGCATATTTCAAGAATGACCATCATGTAGACAGTTAATGCTGTGTCTGCACAATAAAATTTTCTACACGATCTTAAGAGTACAAAAACAAGAGTTCTGCCTGGAAGCTAAAATGCTCTGGAAAAGTTTGTAGCACAATTAGAGATGGTTACAATGATATCATCCTTTCCAAAATATAATGAATGTGGGAAAAATGCTACATCACAAAGCAAATTTTCCCACAAAACCAGTACATTTTTCAGAATACTTTGCAGGGAACAGTTAGTAAACTATTGCAATTTACAAACTTCCAAGTCTTTTGAGAAGATGCCCAATTCAGACACACTGTGGTGGGGCGAGCAAGCGCAAAACACACGTCAATAAAAGTGATTACATGCAAGATCTTAGTTGACAAAACCCCACGGTATTAAAAAGGATCAGTTGGTGGCACTTGCACTCACATTTCCTGATGCATTGTACACTTCAGTAATGTACAGTCGCTTCCTGCCAAAAACATGATCGACATCTTAAATGCTGAACTATTTTACACAGCAGAGTCCATTTACAGCAAAGATCAACTATGATACAAAAAAAATCAATTCCACTTCAGCTCAAACTAGGAAGATCTCGGGTTATCAATGTTCTGTCATTCCTTTCATTCCACAATGGCTGCTCAAGTCTAAATTCACCTAAGCGAATATAGATAAGGTTCATACACTATACAGCTGTCAACTATATCTACAGTATACTTTTTTACTAGATTGTAGCGATTGGCTGTACCATGGCAGGAAAATATTACCTGAACTTATTGCATTAAATCCAGTTCAATATTTTTTTTGCCCTTGAATATACGGAAATCATAAGGAAGCCTATAGCAAATAGGGTTTTAACGATTTTAAAAACTGTACTATTACAGTACCTTACAAAAGTACAATATGAAAGTCTAAATGATAAAAATATGGGGTGGCTCACAGTCTGAGCAAGGTGATTGTGAACAATAAAACCACTTCAAATTCCCACAATTCTGGAATTTAAAGTAAGTGGCCTGTGGAACAACAATTTTACACAAATACAGTATGTACACCTAGTACAGCTGTTTTCGAACCTTTGCGTATGGGAGGCACCCTTCAATTAATGGCACAGCTCCTGTCCCAACTTTCAAAAGATACTGAGCTACCCAAAAGAAAAAAAAAACAGTTCTACCATTGCACAAAAACATTAGTATATCCTGCAATTAAATGTCAATAAGTCAACAAAAGAAAATACAGAAATCCGATTATCTTGGGACTCACCGAGAGAGTAAAGAAACACCGACAATGTTAGCATACGATTTCAAGACCAGATTTACTGGACTTCCATCCAAATCTTGATAAAACAATGCATATGCAATGTTCAATCTGAAATTTACAGCAATCTTCGCAGAGAAAGGAAGAGGAGAAGGAGACAAAATTTACACAAAGTGCAGAAGAATCTTGGAGGCTAAAACAGCAAAGTCACACAAAATTCCCTCAAAATTTAAGAAAATCACCTCAATTAGCTCTTGAAGAGCAGTTTTACAAGAACCTCATACAGCAGAAGGATATCTATATATATAAATAAATGACATGATTTTCTTAAAGGGACAGACTGCAGGTGATAATTTTCCTGAAATGACATACAAATTGATTATTACTTGCCACCATTTGAGTAAACGGCTGTTGCATATTTCTCCAAGTATAAACAGTAAAAATACATTTTTTTGAAGGAAGGCAAGCCGACATCGAGTACTGAAAATAACCTGAGTGTTATACTGCTGCATCAGATTTTACCACTAGAGGAAGCACTGGTATTTGCAATAATGTTACAGTACCCTCTTGTGGCAAGTAAGTGTAGCACTGCATAAAATTAACTTGCTTAATAGGCTCAGTAAACTTCATTATGTTATTTTATGTAGAACTAGGTTGGTAAAAAGCCTCAGCTCTGACAATTAACCTCACATTACAGCTTCCTTTAAATTACAGCGTTTTGACAATTATTCTTCGATGTAAACAAACCAGATATACAGGAACATTAGAAAACTCAGTTTGGTCCAATGTCCATCCCTCTTGGCACCAAGTATATTTTGAATGACTTTAAAGATCTGCCTCTAATACCCCGTTCGGTAGATTGTTCCAGATATTTGAGTGAAATAGTTCTTAATATCAGTTCTGAATTTACTTTCACCAGATTTAATTTTGTCCTCTAGTCCTACTTTCTGGTTTTATCTATAGCAGTTAATGTAGCTCAATGGGCCTCTCCTTAGCAACCTGTAAATCTTCAGCATCTCTTCCTCTTCAACATTTCCTCTTCATTTCCCCAGTTACATTTGAGATTGGTCCTACTGCTGTTCTCTGCAACCTTGCCAATACCGATATACCTTTACAGCAGAACTGAACAGCACTCCAAAATGTTGTTTCACACGTGCATTGTAAAACCAGAGCACAGCCCCCTCGGACTTCTAGCTACATATCTGAATCAATCAATCAGCCCTTTTTTAAACTGCTTTCTACATGGTCTAGACATTCAAAGTGATGAGTCCATTACGATTCACACGTCCTATTTTGTTCAATTTGATTCATTGTACACTTAAGACACAGTCTGAAATTACACCTCTCAGGAGTACTCAGTTTCCTTTTTTTAAATCTATAATTCAGAGTCTAAGAGAACTGAAGTTGACAATGTTTCAGTTTTCAAAAAGTTGCTTTTTTTAAGTCTTCCATGCACAGGCAAAGACAGAGTGCCCAAGGACTAGAGGCATCAATTTACACTGATTGGCATGATGTATGTGAATGATCGTTGTCTTCAGCATTCAGATTTTCAGTTAAACAGGTCTGTCCACTACACCACTGATCCCATTCATGACAATATATATTTTGGAATGTTTATTCAATTGGAACAAAGGAAATCCGCAGAACAATACAGTCCGTGACATCAGAATCTGCTCAGTAGAATTTCTGCCTTTTAATACTAATTCCGTCAACATTGCTTCTCCAACTGCAGTGGTTGAAAACACAGCAAGTTTTTAAACTCTTTCCAAAAGGAAGGACTTGAATAGACAAGTATGATTGCTGGATGATGTTCTTGATATATATCAATATGATACAAAACATTTGCTCGGATGCACATATGTTTGTAACTTTTCATAATAAAAATGAATGATTTTTCCTGAACTACTACAATAATGGGCCAAAGCAGTTACTACCCTGTTGAGAGGCAGCAGTCAGTGCACAATCTTGGATTCAAAGAGAAAAGGAAAAAGTAAACAACCACAATAAAACTTGGAGATCCTTGGAAAAAGCTAAGAAAATCACTCTTAGTTGTTCTCAAACTACAGGTTATGCCAAGGGTGCGAAGACAAGAATTAAAGTTCTATTTTTAATCAGGACAATACTTGGAAACCAGTGGATCTGCGGTGGATCCTCCTGATTAGCTAGAGTGTCAACCACACAAATTCTCCTGCAGCAAAGTGGTGTATGCAATTGGCTTCCTCCAAGAGCACTTGTGTTTATGCAGTGCCTTTAAAATAGAAAAGCATCCAGAGACACTTTATAACAGCAAAATAAAAATAATAGCTACCAAGCCAAAGGAGGAGACATTAGGAGAGACCAAAGGATTAGTCAAAGATGTAGGTAATAAGGGTGGTCTTAAAGTAGTAACGGGGGTGCAGATGTAGAGGGCTTGAAGGAAGAAATTCTGGGGCATAGAGTGCAGGCAGCATGGTCGACGGTGGGGTGAATGCACAGGAGGATAGAGTCAGAGGAGTAGAGTTGTGGAGGGGTTGCAAGGCAGGAGGAGATTAGAAATAGGGAAGAATGATGCCATGAAGTGATTTAAACACAAGGATGAGAATTTTGAATTAAAGGTGTAAGGAGCCAGTATAAGTCAGCCAAGACATGGGTGATGGATAAGTGAGACCTGGTGCAGGACAGAATTCAGGCAGCAAAGTTTTGGATTAGCTAAAATTTACAAAGAGTGAAGGATAGGAGACTGCTAGGAATTCATTGAAACAGTAAAACCTGGAAGTGACAAAGGCATTGATGAGGATCTCTGTGGTAGATGGGTTGAGACAAGGGAAGGCAATGTTAGAAGTGGAAGGAAGCAGTCTTTGTGATGGGAAAGATAGGAGGTTGGAAGCTCAGCTCACGGTCAAATAGGGCTAAGAGATTAGATTGCATACAGCCTGGCTCATCCCGAGACAGTGGTTGAGGAGGGGGATGGAATTATTGGCAAATATAGAGTTTGAGGCAGTGGCCAAAGACAATGGCTTTTATCTTTCAATGTTTAGCGAGATGGAAATTGCAATTCATCCAAGACCACATTTCAGACACGCTGTTTAACTGCACAGAGGCTCCAGAGGGGTCGGGAGAGGTGATGGAGAAGAACAATTCCTACAGTGCGAGGGCTGGAAGAGAAGCCATTGCTGGGGATACTCTGCCCACAATGAAATAGATATGAGTGGAACCAAATTAGGTCAAACCAGCTCAGGTAACAGCAGTGGAAGGGACAAGAAGGGGTGGCATTTATGAATTTAAATTGCTCTTGATTAAAGACGTATTGGATGTGCTTCAAGCTGTTTCGTCTTTTATGATTTGAACCTCTTCCTCCAGCATGAAAGAGGTAGAAATTTACGGGTAGCAAAGGGAGGCAAAAAGGAACAAGTGAAAATAAACAGATGCAAAGCTGAGAATCACAAAATCAAAGAAATTCACAGTTCAGAAGGAAGCCATTTCGGCCCTTCATGTCTGTGCCGGCTGACAAAGAGCTATCCAGCCTAATCCCACTTTCCAGCTCTTGGTCCGTAGCCCTGCAGGTTACGGCAATTCAAGTGCACAGCCAAGTACTTTTTAAATGTGGTGAGAGTTTCTGCCTCTACCACCCTTTGAAGCTGTGAGTTCCAGACCACCACCCTCTGGGTGAAAAAAATTCCCCTCAAATCCCCTCTAAACATCCTACCAATTACTTTAAATCTATACTCCCTGGTTGTTCACCCCGCTGCTAAGGGAAATAGGTCCTTCCTATCCATGTTATCTAGGCCCCTCATAATTTAATACACCTCAATAAGGTCTCCCCTCAGCCTCCTCTGTTCCCAAGAAAACAAACCCAACCTATCCAATCTTTCCTCATAGCTAAAATTCTCCAGCCCAGGCAACATCCTCGTAAATCTCTTCTGCACCCTCTCTAATGCAAACAAATCTTTCCTGTAATGTGGTGACCAGAACTGCATGCAGTACTCTAGTGTGGCAAAAGGCGAAAGAGAAACATAGAAGAGCAATAAAAAGGACAAGAAAGAAAAGTCAAGGAGCAAGCATGTGGGAAGTCAGGAAATGAACAGAGAAACAAAACTGAAAGAGAAACAAGAATGGAAACTAAGCTTTGTAGGCTTTTGATATAAAATAAAAGGCTGGAGAAGCTATGAAAATTTCATGGTGGAGTCACATTGAAAGTGTCTGAAAACTGGCATGAACTGTTGTTGCCCAGGGGGGAATTGAGGGGGTCTTTTCACGTGTCCAGAACATTTCCTGCATTTCTATTAACATAATGCTACATTGTTAATTCATATGCAGTCCCTCGAAATCGAGGAAGACTTGCATCCACTCAAAGAGAGTTCTCAGGTGACTGTACAGTCCAATACGGGAATTACAGTCTCTGTCGCAGGTGGGACAGTCATTGGAGGAAAGGGCGGGTGGGGAGGCTGGTTTGCCGCACGCTCCATCTTCTGCCTGCGCTTGTTTTCTGTATGTTCTCGGCAATGAGACTCGAGATGCTAAGCGCCCTCCCGGGAGCTCTTCCTCCACTTTGGCCGGTCTTTGGCCAGGGACTCCCAGGTGTCAGTGGGGATGTTGCATTTTTATCAAAGAGGCTTTGAGGATGTCCTTGAAACGTTTCCTCTGCCCACCTGGGGCTCGCTTGCCGTGTAGGAGTTCAGAGTCGAGCGCTTACTTTGGGAGTCTCGTGTTGGGCATGTGAACAATGTGGCCTGCCCAACAGAGCTGGTAGTGTGGTCAGTGCTTTTTAAAAAATTAACAATGGGGTTTTCTCACCATTGTTAATAAAAAAAATACTCACTGCACATTAGCTCTGGAATATCAGTCACAATGTTCATTAGCGACTGAACAGTGTCTCAGCATTTAGTGCCCAATCCCAACACTACAAACAAATATCAGCAGCAACAGCAATTTCTGAAAGACTATAGTGAAGTATTGATATTTACTTACAATGTTGGTATTTTCAAGAATAGCTCATAAATGCTTGTCACGTTGTCATTTACTACTGCAGAGGGTGTGTCATACTCCTTAAAGAATATCTCAGGCTAAATCTAAATGGAATGGCAAACATCCTGAATTTAAACACTGTTCATCAGGAGATCATGTCTTCCAACATTCTTTCCAAACGAAGGATCAATTTATGTTAACGAGCTAAACTGGTTCGTCCACCTTACTCAATGCTCTGGTTCTTGAACAGCTTATGCCAGACTTGGTTTGGGATGACTTTCAACATAACATTAAGCTACTTCTCTTTCTTGCATGCAGCTTCTAAGATTACAGTAACACAATTATAGCACTGGCACAGTGATAATACAATAGTATATACTGTTACCCTAAAGTTGTAAATCCAACTCTAAACCAATCAGATGCTCTACACAAACTGATTTAACATTTCTGATGGCAAGCATTTAAAAATTAATGCAACATTACTCAATGAGGCCTAAATTCTTTGTTTCAGACTATGCTGTTCCCTGCAATTTTGGTAATTCCTTACCATCAATGACAATCAAATCAAGTACATGAATTAAAGCCTGCCATTCACTTGTCCACCGTGACATTCCATCAGTTTAAAAATTGTATCAATAAAGAAAACACTAATATTTTACGGTAGTAAGATATCTGGGGTTGAGATGAGACAGCAAACCTGATCACAATTTACACCTATTTATATCTCCACAGTGCGCATGTACACAGATGTTAACCAAATTTATCACTCAGACTTTTTTTTAAATTTAACTTATTTTTCTTTGGG
Source organism: Pristiophorus japonicus (assembly GCF_044704955.1). Taxonomy (NCBI): domain Eukaryota; kingdom Metazoa; phylum Chordata; class Chondrichthyes; family Pristiophoridae; genus Pristiophorus; species Pristiophorus japonicus. Next base: position 193,295,888 of record NC_091984.1, on the reverse strand, counting down.
TGGAACAGAGAAGACCCAGGAGAAAATAAATTAGCCTCTTTAAAAAAAAAACATCTTAGACAGTGAAATGGTTGCTTCGTCCCCTTATGATACAACTACAGAATGTTAGGCACATTAGGATTAGGCTGGATAGCTCTTTATCGGCCGGCAGACATGATGGGCCGAAATGGCTTCCTTCTGAACTGTAAATTTCTTTGATTCTATGATTCTCAGCTTGCTGCAAGACATTTGAAGAGGCCTTTTGAAACACATCGGGAGACTTGTCAAGAATTCACCAACATTATCAACATTTATTTTGGAAAATCTGAGGACTTCAGCTTAAAAAAAAGACCAAGTGCTGTGCTACTCTACCTTAATGGACACCTTTTCGGAGTCCCGAGGAGAAAGGGCATGCTTGGTCATGGACATCTTGCTAGGGGTACCCTTGGTCTGCAGGACACGAGGTCAGGCAGAGCAGCACCATCTACTGCAGGAGAGGGGGACAGGAGGACGAGGTGGGCTCCTTACCCCCCACCACCCCCCCGCCCCCCACAACCTGCACTGTGCATCAGCCAGCACACTGCTCACCTTCAGTGGAAGTGGATACGTGGAGCCCACATATACTGCTTCACAAAAATTCCATCTATTCAGCACTCGAGTGCTAAACTTACATGTGTCTCTGTTTTAGCACCTCCAGGCATGTAGCTGTGGAAACAGTTGTGTAATTTAGTTCTGCACACACATGAAGCTTTTGGAAAGAGACCAGGATTGGTTCGAAGAATGTATAAGTACTTAGATTAGGGACTTGGGTGGGTCCGGGGGTGGGGGGAGGGAGAGAATGGAAAAATTGAAGTCAAAAATTTTGGGTTCAATCTCTCCCCTGCTCTACTTCTAATTGTCTTCTGCTCCACTGGATTAAAACAAGACACATTTCTAGACTAGTAGAATGAAATCTGCTTCTACCATGCCCGAGCAACATTCTTTCATCCCAATCTCAGAAGAACAATCCCTACACCAGCAGAATTCATTCTGCAATTTCCTGTACAAGCCATCCTTGTGACAGACACAAGAATGACAATTTACTGCCAATTAGCTTTGTGGACTTGGACCCACTTAGAAGGTAATTTAGACTTCCCAACATACAATCTCTACAGCCAACAGAAAGGCAAGACTTTGAACTCAGGTGTGCAAAGTTTTTAAAGATTGTGCTAACCCACCGTGTCACAGTCATCTGCCAGGAACAAAACACAAAGAACAGATGAATAAGACACTATTTGGTTAAACTATCATTTTCATGTTAAAATGGTCAAAAGGTGATTGTAACACTTACACAAAACATTACACATTCGTACACAGGTAAATCTGTCACACCATCCCACTCCAAGTTCCGAAATCATGCAAGACTTAGTTTTTGATGGTTATTTTTTTAAGTTAGACTGGAAAACAAATGTAAATTGTATTACAAGATTCTAAAGAAGCTATATTTCAATTGTTCTACTACATAAACCTATAAACAGCTTAGAATTCTGATGTGATTGGTAAAAATTGAGATCAGTTATGGTGTGAAGCAAGCTGAATTTGTTAAGTGTAACATCTATTTTATCAGAAACATCAACTATGATTGCTAATCACAAGTCAAGCTTACTAATGGAAGTGTTCCCTCTTATGTACAATTTGTACAAAAAAAAGTCTTTATGTAGAAAAATCTTGATAATCCTCCAGGCCTTGAAAACTTCAGTCCGAAAAGCCGCCTTTTCAGAAAAATCAATGAATTACCTCTCGAACACAGCAAGAAGCCTCCAACTTCAGCCTTTGCCATGGCTAACTAAGCACCAACAATGAAACTACATTCCAAGACTAGTGCAGAATTATTACTAGTTTTGTCTGAACAAAAATCCTTGTAAAGTAACTCCTCAAAGCAATTCCTTCTCAATATCTACATTTGAAATGCAGACTCATGTTGAAGATAACACCTAAAGAACGATTAAAATGCCGCTTTCCTGCAGCTATTAAAATTCTGACAGCAAATATTAGGAAAATTATTTGTTCTACATAACAAATGGTAGTTTTTCCAAAATAACTTGCAAAACTACCACTCACCAAATTAAATGTACCAATAGCTTATAAAATAAAGTGTTCTCTTCTAAAATTAATAGGCAAAACTACCGAAAGTAGTTACATAAATTTGTATTACATAAAATGTAATTCTATATTTAAATAAAACACTTTAGTCCTACAATCAGTCCATATTTGTTACATGAATATTGCATTTGCCTTACTTCACTGTCAGCAGCAGACCAGGTTTCTAGTGCAGCACAGTAAAGTTGGCACTGCTACATCCGGGTGGTCCGTAGCACCATCAGGAGAGTTGGTTTCTGGAGATGTGTCTGGAATCAGCATCTCTTCTCAACTCCAAGATAAACATTTTCTGACCACCAGCAGATTAACTATTTCAGCCTGAACATAATGAACAGCCAAGTGTTCCGTGCTAGATGGCATTAACCAACCATTGGGGGAAGTGCAAAGGCAAAAATAAATTCATAGACATTAACTTTAAGCTTTTTTTTTTAATATTCTGCTGTACAATAGAAACAGGTTAGATTCCACAGTACAGGACCCTGAGGCAATATCATAGATTTGCTTCTTGAAATGATTTTAAATGTATAATAGCACAATTCAATACCATTTTCTAATCTAAATGCTCTTCATAAGGCCGCTTATATTGAAATATCTGGGGGGTTTTTAATATCACTAAGTTTCCACCTTGTGTTATTTCGAAATGAAAGCGGTCAGACTGTACAAGGCAGACTTTCTGCATGTTTGGTGTTCAAGGATCAAGTGCAAAAAACAATTTATTAAGCCTCGCTGGTTAACTTAGGTTTTAAGAAAATGGTTTTACTAACTAAACTTTGTGAATAAAAATGTGCTGCGTAAAATTGAATGATTTGCACAATAGATGCGTAACTGCAAGATTGAACCAAAAATTCTCACCTAGATCTAAAACTATTATAGATCTTAGGATTCAAAATGTACACTGAATATCAACTCCAGAATAGGATATACACTAAACATCCAGAAACACTAGCATAGATGGCTTTGCCAGGAATTGGCTTGCTTTATAACATATACTGACATGTTATACTCTTATAAAACAGTTTTATTTCTTTGTTTAAAATCCATTCGACATGTAGTATACCAATATATGAAGACACCCCCTTTATTCGACAACACCCAATACAGAAAATGCAAACACAATGTCGTACAACTTCAATGGCAATGTTCCAAAAGCTGTAAAGCATTGTAAACTGTGTTTAACATTTAACGATGTGTAAATACAAGATTCAGAACTTCACCAAGTTACCATCCAAGTGCCTTGGCTGCTAGTTTAATTATGTACTTAGTCAATTTTTTTTTATAAACAACAAACTTCCAAGTTTCTCTTTATTATGTAAAATCACGGCTTTGCTGCATAATTCCCAACTAATCAGGAGTAACTTTTGAGAGTTCAACACTCGGGTCCCAAAATCATAGAATGCCTGTTTAAAATTGACACTGGAGGAAAAAGAACATGCAGTCGTCTTCTAAAATGTCAGTACTTTCTCGAAGCTGATAATCTTGGCATAACAGGTACAGTGCCTGTAATCAATCGTCAGATTAGAGGATACACGTTTGGGTTATTTTTCAGGGAGCGGAAATTTTTGACTAATGCATCAATATTCTATTCCATGAAGAGAGTTTTGAGACTGCACCATTGTATCCAAATTAGCAAATGCAAAATTTAGTGATTATATAATTTTCATACTTAGAATATTTAAGTAATTTTGAATCACTCAGGTCAGTCATTTGCTGAGTTACAATTCAGTATATTGTTATGAAATAAACTTTTTTCTAAAGCAGCCCCGCACTTTAAAAGCTGAATTAAATATCACTTTGGTCAAATTTTTATAGCAGACTAATGTTGAGTAAAACGGTTTAAGATTGAATTTGATAAAATCTTGTTTCAATCTCTGCCTGAAACAGTCACAATTAGTCAATTTAAAAAAAATCTTAATTTCTTAGTATTATGGCGACCCCTCCTTCATTATGCGTCTCCTTCACTCAAGCAAGAGCCTGCATCTGTCCCAGCACGATTCATCCAAATGGATTATTGCCCTTTAGTTCGACTTAGAAGCCAGCTAGCTTTCCAGGAGGAAAAAGAACTACTGTCTGGGTATTGGCACACATTTAGCCAGGGGAGATCTGTCCAGGATCGAGGAGCTGCTGTACAACAATGGCTCACAATAGTGGGTAAAGTGTCAGTCCCAATACGAAACAGTAAATTTACAGAAGTTACAGTTGTTCTCAAGTCAGCAATATCACAAAAAAGGGCAAGCTATTTTTCAATGTATAGGCATGACCTCCCAAATCCGGAGCTCTAAAATCCAGAATGTTCCAAAATCCGGACATCGCGCAGATCGGTGGAGGGGTCGTCCGAAATCTGTAAAAATGTTCCGAAATCCAGACATTTTTTTTCACAACAGTAAATAATCCCACCCCTCCACGCACAGACATACACACACCAAAAAAAAGAGACAAAACAAAAATTATTAAAAATCACAACACATTCACAAGACACTTAACTATTGAATCGCTGCAGAAGAATTAAAAAATTAAAACTTTAATTTACCTTTTTTGCAGGTCTTCATACCTACTGCTGTCTCAATGGTTGCAACGCAGGTTTTTCCCGGGCATTTTTTTTCTAACTAACTACGGGTCACTGCTGAGCCAAATAAATTTCCGGATTCGGGACCGTATCTGAAATCCGGAAATAGCCAAACCTAGGCCCAGGCATCTCCGGATTCTGGACTTTGGAAATATGTTCCGGATTTCTGTTTATTTCCGGATTTTGGAACGGCCTCAGTCCCGTACCTGTACTCTGAGGCTCAAATCGTCTGTAAACTTTACCCAAATGATATGCTAGAAAACATTTGCAATTGAGAAATGCAAAATAAAACCCCAGACTGAAAGGGCATATAAAGTCGGCACGCATTTAACTGCAAAGTCAGGGAAGTGCTTAAAACACATCACCTCGTAATTTGAGAGTGCCACAGTGCTCTAGAATAAGCATTCATACTGATGTGGGACAGCCATGTTTATGTTGCAAAGTCAAATAACCATAAATACACGCAAATTTAAACTTCCACTCCCTCTCCAAAAACAATGAGTCAAGTTAAGTTTCACAAATATTACATCTCAAGTACTTTTCTGGAGGTGTTTTTTTTAAATTGAGCAAACATTTTGCATCTCAAATATGTGGATAGCATTAAGATAAAATGTAATTTTCCACAGAAAATAAATGAAATTTATAATGATGCATTTTGGTAGGAGGAATAAGAGTCTAAATGGGGTAGAAGAGCAAAAAGATCTAGGGATACAGATCTACAAATCATTAAAAGTACCAATGCAGGTTAACAAGGCCATTAAAATGCAAACAAAGCACTGGGGTTCATTTCTCGAGGAAAATAATTGAACACCAGAGAGGTTATGTTAAACTTATATAGACCTTGGTTACACCAAGCTTAGAATGCTGTGCACAGTTCTGGTCTCCGTATTACCAAAACACTAAAAAGGTACCAGAGAAAGTGCAAAAAAGATTTACATGTATGTACCAGAACTGAGGGGTTATAATTATCAGGAAAGACTAAGGCTCTTTTCTCTAAATGAGATGGCTGACCTTTTGGAGGTCTTTAAAATTTGAAGTGGTTAAATAGAGTATATGTAGAGAAGATATTTCCACTTGCGGAGTGTCCAAAACTTGGAGCCATAAATACAAGATAGTCACTAATAAATCAATTGAGAAGCTTCTTTACACAAACGTGCTTAGAATCTGGAACTTGCTATCGCATGCAGTAATTGAGCCAAATAATAGATGCATTTAAGGGGAAGCTGGATAAATACATGAAGGAAAAAAAGATAGAAGGATATGCTGATAGGGTAAGATGAAAGAGTGGGAAGAGGCTCATGTGGAGCAATATCAGCAAAGACTAGGTGGACCAAATGGCCAGTTTCTGTGCTGTAAATTCTATGTAATTATGTCTTGGTCTGTCAAGTACAACAATCAAATAACAAGCTGAAACATAAAAAACACTTGCTTTTTCCACTAGTAACCTAAATACAGTGGAAAACCAAAATAAATTGGTTATGTGACCTAATAATAAAGCAACCAAATTCTAAGTTTTAAATCTGTTATTTTCTGCCATTAGCTGCTAATAGTTTGAGAAACATAACTGAAATACACTAATGGCTTTTAATCCTTTGGATCAGTTGGTAGCACACTCAAGAACTGAACACAAAATCTCTCTGCATTTTAGTACTGAGAGCACTGCATTGTTGTAACTGCCAGCTGGAATGTGACACTAAGGAAAAAGGCTGAGAATAATAGATACTAAGGGCCCAAGTTTCCACATGATTTGCACCTGATTTTCAGGAGCAACTAGTGGAGAACGGACTATCTTAGAAATCGCAATTCTCCACATTTTCTTTTCTGCAGTTCTAGTCAGTTAGAACAGTTCCACTTTGGAACAGAATTTTTTCTTCAAAAGGGGGCGTGTCCGGCCACTGACGCCTGATTTCAAAAAGTTTCCACAGTGAAAACGTACTCCAAACTAACTTAGAATGGAGCAAGTGAAGATTTTTGTAGAACTGAAAAAACCTTGTCTACACATTAAAAAATCAGGCGCAGGTTACAAATTAGGCGTCCAGAACGAGGTGGGGGGGGGGGGGGGGGGGGGGAGGGAAGTCATTAAATTCTATAATAAATCCTTATTTATACTTCTACAAATATTATACAAATAAATCCAACCTGAATAAACATTTATAAGCAAAGAAAAGATTAAATAAACCATCTTCCTACCTGTGTGAAAGTGCTTCAGCCAGGGAGAATGCTGCAGGCGTTCGTTCCCACGGGGGGGGGGGGGGGGGGGGTGGAGAAAGGGGTGGGGGGGGAAACGGCTGAGGCTTCCTGCAGCCTTCTCACTGCTGCAAGAAGCCTCAGTGCTGATGGCAATGTGCTTTTATTAAAAAAAAATTCAAAAATTAAACAGCTACAAAGAACGACAAAATTGGCCGAGTGCCGATGTTTCCTTCACACTGCGCGTGCGCGAACACTCCAACGCGCACGCGCAGCGTTGCCGGCAAGAAAAAAACTAATTTAAATGGTACCCGCCTCCTCCCACTTACAAAATCAGCGTGAGTGTAGGCTCTGCCCCCCTGGGCGCCGCGCCAAACAGACAAGGAGCTGCAGGGTGCTCCAGAATCGCGCGTTTTTTTTCCGGCGCCGTTTTTAACGCGAAAAACGGGCGCCCAGCTCAGAGGGGCGCCCGTTTTTTATCGTGTGGAAACTTGGGCCCTATGGCACTATCCAAGCTCTCCCAGTGAACATTCTTCCCTTAACCGCCAACACCAAAAATAGATTAACTGGTGGTTCATCTCATTGCTGTTTGTGGGCTATGCACAAAATGATTGCCAAGTTTGCCTACATTCAACAGTGACTGCAGGACAAACTGCATATTAAGCATTTTTGAGACATCTAATAGGTATTACACAAATAGAAGTTCTCGTCCTTTTGTGACAAAGGAGCATTCTTTGCAAATATAGAATTATCTATTATAAAGTCCCCAAATAAAAAACAACTTTTTAAAACTAAGTATTCACGAGCAACATGCTTCCTGACTGAAATTAGCATTTTCACACCATTTCCAAGGATAAGATACACAAGAAATATTAAGACATGACACCTCATGAAGAATGGTGCCAGGTGGAATTGAAGTTAGCAAGTCCATCAGCGACTCCCAAAAGAAAGGAGTATATTTATTTTACTAACTGCATCTGGCATTGAGAGAACTGATCTTTTGTTATTGGATCCAGTTTAAAAAATGTAAAATAGCATAAAATATACCGATAGTAGAGACAGCATTACAATTGGTCTCAGCATCCCTGGATCCTATAGGCAGAGGAAAAACATTCAAAAAAGTTCAGAATCTTGTTCATATCGAACCATTCATGCTGGAAAGTGCTTACGCTCGAGAACAGAACTAGTCACAATTGTGATGGAGCTAGAGATCAAATAGCTAGCAGACTGGGCACAACTGCGATAGACCTCAAGATTAAATAGCATGCTGAACTCAACAAAATTTAACTACTTTAGGTGCAAAATTCCAGAGGTAAGTTTCTACAAATGATACAAGTGGGAGGCAACACTTGTCACAAATGCACATCTTCACCCTTGCCAGTGAGTAAGAAACTGTAAATAAAGCAGAAACTGTAGAACACAAAAGGAGAAAAAGCCATCAGGGCATATCCTTACCCTACAGAAGCATACATTACTAAACTGTTGATTAATCATACAGCACTAATGTCAATAGCTCTATCCCAGCCCATTTTATTCTACTTTGTAGTGTCAGCTTTGGCTCAGTGGGTAGCACGCTTGCCTCCGAGTCTGAAGGTTTAAGTCCCACTAAAGACTGGAGCACAAATATCTAGGATGACACTCCAGTGCAGTACTGAGGAAGTGCTGCACCTTCGGAAGTGGTGTCTTTCAGATGACTCGTTAAACTGAGGCCCTTGTCTGCTCTCTCTGGTGGAAATAAAAGATCCCGTGGCATTATTTTGAAGAGGAGCAGGGGAGTTATCCCCAGTGTCCTGGACAATATTTATCCCTCAATCAACATCACTAAAACAGATTATCTAGTCAGTATCACATTGCTGGTTGTGGAAGTTTGCTGTGTGTAAATTGGCTGCTGTGTTTCCTACATTACAACAGTGACTACACTTCAAAAAGTACTTCATTGGCTGTAAAGCGCTTTAGAATGTCTGGTGGTCGTGAAAGGTGATATATAAATGCAAGTCATTCATCACAGCTTAAAATACAGCAGGAAGTCTGGAAATTGCAATAAGAAAACTAGACAAGCTTAGACTAAGAAAATAATTGTACTCAATGTGTTCATATTTCTCCGTGGTTGGATTGTGTGTCTGGCTGTACAAGAAAATAAGTGATAAAATACGTTATACAGACATAAGCATAACTACTCTGAAATGACGAAAATGAGTGTCACCACAATTCAACTGTAAGGAAAGGTGACTGCAGGCAAGACAGAAAGACTTTCATTTATAAAGCACCTGGTCACATTTCTCAGTAACCTCTCACAAGCACTTCAGTAACAATGAATTACTCTGAAATACAGTGGCTTACAAAGATTAGCGTGGCAGCCATGTTGTGCCAGAATGAACTGAGAGTTAAAAATGTTTTGGATTGTGTTGGCTGCAGACAGAATTTTTGGCCAGGATACTGAGAACTCTACATCTTCAAATAGTACCATGTAAACTTAAAGTAGAACATAGTCAAAATCTTTTTTTTTAAACCAGACTACATATTTCATAATTAGCACTGCAGTGACCTCAATTTGTCATGAATTCCAACATAAAGGCAAGAGTTAAAAGAAATCTATTGAAAAAGATCTCTTCTCAATATCACTGATTATGAAAGTACTCTTCTGCTGCATAGGTCAACTTAGGAACACAATTTGTATGTGGGTTTTGTTTCTCCACGTGGAGAAAATTACAAGAAATCCAGGTCATTTGTCAATCCATGTAACACACTCAAAGTCAACCTTCTCAAAGTCCACTATCAGTGCACTTGTTAATTGGGGGAGGTTCAAGGTAGGAAAACCCCTAATGAGGGGAAAAAAATAAATTGCTGTGGCAGATATGTATCAGCATCTATAAGATGGGTCACCTTAGCCGCAAATGCACGTCTGGCTCATCAGAGGACTGATTAACATGCAATCGTGAAGTTAATTTCCTAATTACTGTCCAGGACATAGTGATTGGTGGAAATGCTTTGTTATTGGTTGAAATCCAGTGCAAAAACAGTCAACAATATTGATCAACAGCTAAAGGAAGTCCCCCAAGAACATTAGCCAACTGTGTTGGGAGGAATATTCACAGCTATGCTTGGTATTGTCTGCCCCTAAGGAGATACGTAAGAATGTGACAAATCACAATCTTCAGTTCCAAACACAGCGCCAATACCGATTGATTTGGTACTAGTTTTTTTTTCAGGTTACCAGCATCACTTATCTAAAACGTTGTTAAAAGCTAATCTTAGACCCGTTGTACAGGTTGAACGTCTCTTATCCAGGACTCCCTTATGCGGCACCTCCCCTCGTCTGGAACCATTCCCAGCTGCCGGGTGGCGCATGCGCAGAACGCGACCTGTGAAAATCCTAGTCACCAATATAATCTTTCTCCTCAAATCAGCTGCTTCCTCCTCGTCGCCCTGCTGGAACTCCTGCAGCCACAATCCTCGGGCCAGCCACTCCTCCCCACAGCGCTCCCTCCGGCGGGGCCGGGCCGGCTCTCTAGGGCCCCCTGCACACTGATTGTGGCTGACTGACCGACAGTCGTTCCAACCAATTGGCGCACACACACACTGACCGGAGCAGTACCCCAGCAACAGCACTTAAAGGCGCAGTGCACCCAAACACGTGACCTCTCCTCATTCAGCAAAATCCCTCATTCGGGACGTACCAGATCCCGAGGGTGCCGGATAAGGGAGGTTCAACTTGTAGAGGGTACTTAACGACTAAACCTAAAGAGCCTATTCACTGAAGCCTGACAATGGATGCAAACCATATCAAAATATTCTCAGCATCAATAAAATATTTGTCCATGTGTGCTGGATATCTTACAACTACCTGAATGTTTAAAAAAATATAGCGTCAGCACACTGTACAACATGCCATCCAAACAAACAGGAAACAACATTGTTTTTTTCTAAAAAATGTATACACTTTTTTTTTTAAAAAGCTGATAAACTGAAGACGCTCAATAACTCCAGCAGAATCAAAAAAACCATCCCAAAATGTACTCCAACACGATATGCTTACGAGAAGAAAAAAGAACTGGAGCAAGTTCATGATGTACAGATGTCCCAAGTCAAGATAAGCAACATTTTTGAATCCTAAACTGGCTATATGCTGGATGTCAAAAATTACATCTAAATATAGAAGACTCACATCAAGGAGAAGCTGCATTTCTTTCTGGAAATGGACTGCATTTATCTAATTTTGTTCAAGCACTCTTTTCATGTGTACTTAACCCTTGTGCAGTAAGCAGAACACAAGAACAGCTCTTTGAAACAACAGCAAGTACCTAGTAATGAACAATTATAGCTGCTTGTTCTTTTGCACCATTGCTATTGCACCAAGTGGTTATTTATTGGCATGTGAATGATAACAAGTTAAGCTGCTAAATGGTACCTTAACCTGCTGGAAGATAGCAATACAAAATAAATCAGATTTTTGAAAAGGACAGCGAATTAATATATGGTACAAGAGGAACAGAGACTTAAATCCCTGCTTATAAGCACAATCCATAGAAGTGTTCTGTACACAACACAAATTGAATTTCTTCAGTTTAAAAAAAGGTCCTGAATCTCTTAAAAATATATACTTTTTAAACCAAAGGGTAAACACATCACCACAGGTATAATACCAGCCACCCCCCAACCAGTGTTTTTACATTGCCGTGTTTTTAGTTTGGATCATGGTAGACCTGACATGCATGAACAATCCCACCCATCTTATTAGCGGATCCGAACATTTCCTAACAGATCCAAAGGATGTTAAATAATCGTCATGGACTGCGGACCTGTGGCTCTCCTGCCACGGACAGCAATTGTAAAAGGTGCAACCATTGGATTCGTTGTCTCATTTGTTTTGGCATAAAACAAAGTTCTGCATGTCCGCAACATTTGGAAAGTCTGTAAATTTTCCACACAAGCTTCCAACAGACCTATCGAGAGTGGAGCCAGATATATGCTAAATCAACAAGAGCTCAGTATAGAATGATGCCTGGATATCAGATAACCTATGCAAAAAGGGCATAAAACATTATGTAATATAGGCCTGCAGGACTCGTAATATGTCCTGGGTGCTATTCTGGCCTATTTCCATCCTTGGCCCTGGATAAATTTGCTGCTCCATTTATGGATTGTTGATGGAGCAGGGATTCACTATTGTTCCCTTCAGCAAAATCAAGGGAATATTAGGAAACAGCATTATCTCGGCTTCCAGAGCAACAAAAGGATCCATTCAAGACAGAACTATTTATCCTCCCTTTTATTTCTCTCAACAACTTGCATTTATATAGCGCCTTTAACATGATCACAGGAAAGTAAACAAAATTTGACACCAAGCCACATAAGATATTGGGGCAGATGATCAAAGGCTTTAAGGGGTGTCCTAAAGGAGAGAGGTGTAGAGGGGCTGAGAGATTGACATCCAGAGCCTAGGGCCCAGGCAGGTGAAGACATGGCTGCCAATGGTGCAGTAATTAAAACTGAAAATGCACAAGATGCCAGAATTGGAGGAATATAGAGTTCCACAGGGTTGTTGGACTAGAAGAGGTTACTGAGATAGGGAGGGTGGAGGGATTTGAAAACAAGGACAATAATTTTAATAATCGAAGCATTGAGCTAATGTAGATCAACAAGCGCAGGGGTGGTGGGTGAATGGGACTTGGTGTGAGTTAGGATGCGGGTAAAGTTTTGGATGAACTCGAGTTTATGGAGGGTGGAAGATGGGAGGTCGGCCACCATTAAAATAGTCAAGTCTAGAGGCAACAAAGGCATGGATAAACATTTCATCAGCTGATGAGCTGCGGCAGGGACAGAGTCGGGCGATGTTACATCGGTAGAAATAGGCGGTCTTGGTAATGGAGCGGATCTTCTCTCTTAAGCAGTCCCTCGGAGTCAAGAATGACTTGTTTCCACACTAAAATAAGTTCTAACGTGACTGATGAGACAATTGCAGGATCTACAGTCTCTGTCACAGGTGGGGCAGACTGTGGTTGGAGGGACAGGTGAATGGGATGCTGGATTTGTCGTACGCTCCTTCCGCTCTTTGTGCTTGACTTCCGCGTGCTCCCAGCGAAGAGACTAAGTGTTCGGTGCCTTCTCAGATGCTCCTCCTCCACTTTGAGCGGTCTTGGGCCAGGGATTCCAAAGAGTCACTGGGGGTATCGCATTTTTCAAGGAGGCTTTGAGGGTGTCCTTGAAGCATTTCCTCTGCCCCCCTGAGGCTTGCCTGCCATGACATAGCTTGGAGTAGAGTGCTTGTTTCAGGAGTCTAGCATCAGGCATGCGGACAATGTGTCCTGTCCACCAGAGCTGGTCGAGCGTGGTCAATGCCTCGACGCTGGCCTGAGAACGCTGACATTGGTGCGCCTATCCTGCCAATGAATTTGCAGGATTTTGCTGAGTCAGCATTGGTAATACTTCTCCAGTGCTTTGAAGTGCCTACTGTACATAGTCCATGTCTCTGAAGCATATAGAAGAGTGGGCATCACGACTGCTCTGTAGACCATGAGCTTGGTGCCGGATTTGAGATCCTGGTCTTCGAACATTCTTTTCCGAAGGCGACCGGAGGCTGCACTGACACACTGAAGGTGGTGTTGGACTTCATCACCAATGTCTGCCCTTGCTGATAGTAGGCTCCCAAGGTATGGGAAGTGGTCCACATTGTCCAAGGGCTCATCGTGGATCTGGATAATCGAGGAGCAGTACTGTGTGGCGGGCGCAGATTGTCTTACTGATGTTTAATGTGAGGACCAGACTCTCGTACACTGTTAGTAAGAATCACAGCTTGCAGGTCATCATGAAGCAGGCAGAGGATGGTGACGAATTTTTGAGGACAGCCAAATTTGAGAAGGATACTCCATAATCCCTCTTGGTTGACAAAGTCGAAGGCCTTTGTGAGGTCAAAGGCGGCCATGTACAGAAGGTTGATGCTGCTCCCAACATTTTTCTTGGATTTGTCACGCGGTGAAGACCATGTCCATTGTGTCCCTTAATGGACGGAATCCGCATTGTGACTCTGGGAGGAGCTCTTCAGCCACTGGGAAGGGAGGAGACGATTGAGGATGATTCTTGCGATGATTTGCCCTGCAGCAGACAGTTGGGAAATTGTAGTTACCACCGTCAGGCTTGACCCCTTTCTTGAAGATGGTCACAATTACGGCGTCTCGGACCCCCTGGCATGCTCTCCCCCTTCCAAATCAGAGATAAAACTCGTGACCTAAAGAACAAATGGTGGGCCGAAAAAGCGCAAGAGATCCAGCATCTAGCCGACAATCACGACGTGCGTGGATTTTTTTAACGCAGTTAAGTCCACCTATGGCCCAAGCACTCAAGGTTCTATTCCACAGACCCAAGAACTGAGGTGTGCTCATCACGGACAGAGAGGCAGTCAGTGCCTGGTGGAAGGAGCACTTCGAGGATCTTCTGAACCAAGACTCTATCTTTGAAGCAAGTGCCCTTGACTCACACAGCATGCTACCCATCATCACCTCGGCACAATCCCAGCCCGGCATGAGGTTGAAAAGGCCAACCGACAACTGAAAAACAATAAGGTCTCAGGAGCAGATGGAATCCCCGCCGAAGTACTAAAGCATGGCGGAGAAGTACTCTTGGTGCGAATCCATGACCACATCTCTCTGATCTGGAAGGATGGACGGAAAGTTGACCAGAAGTTCATTCAGGATCAAATAGGACGCCAAGCTGGTAAACAGTCTGGTTCAGCCTCAGATAGTGACCTGGGAGAGCGATGGAGTGAGTGGCTAGGTACAGAGTTTGTGGTGGGGACCGAAGACAGTGGCTTCAATCTTCCCAATATTTAATTGGAGGACAGAGGGTACAGTATAATAGTGGTTATGTTATTGGACTAGTAATCCAGAGGCCTGGACTAATGATCTGGTGACGCGAGTTCAAATCCCACCACAACAGCTGGGGAATTTAAATTCAGTTAATTAAATTAAAAAGCTAGTACCAGTAATGGTGACCAACATACCGGATTGTTGGAAAAACCCATCTGGTTCATTAATGTCCTATAGGGAAGCAAATCTTATCCGGTCTGGCCTGTGTGTGACTCCAGACCCATAACAATATGGTTAACTCTTAACTGCCCTCTGAAATGGCCTAGCAAGCCACTCATTTGTACCAAACCTACTACAAAGATGATGGACTGCAGCGATTCAAGAAGGCAGCTCGCCTCCACCTTAGGGCAATTAGGGATGGGCAATAAATGCTGACTATTACTACAGAAAGGCAGAAATAATTTATCTCCTGTCATTCTTCAATTCTCCCCTCCCCACCCCAAAAATGACATTGTCATCTAATTGCAGTATTACTTAGTTGTTTCAAAAAGCTATTCTGAGAAATATAAATTCAAGGAGGAGATAGTGAGGGTTCAAAGCAAGTATGTTCCTTTAAAGAAAAAGGGTGGGACGAACAAATCTTGAGCCCCCAGATGTCAAGGGGCATACAGATTAGGATAAAGATAAAAAGGGAAGCTTATGACAGATACCAAGATCTCAATACTGCAGAAACCTTAGAGGAATGTAGAATGAGCAGGGGTTAAATTAAAAAGGAAATTAGGAAAGCAAAAAGGGCATGAAAAACTATTGGCAAGGAAAACCCAAAGATGTTGTATAAATACATTAAGAGCAAGAAGATAACTGAAAGAGTAGGGCCAATAGAGACCATTAAAGGTATTATCCTGCGTGTGGAGGCGGAAGATGTGGATGGTTCTTCGTGAATACTTTTGAGCATCCAGGAGGGTGCTGAGCACCTCAAGTCTCGTCACCAAGAGCATGCAGAAAGCAAGCGCAAGCAGCAGAAGGAGCGTGCGGCAAACCAGACTCCCCACCAACCCTTCCCTTCAACAACTGTATGTCCCACCTGTGACAGAGATTGTAATTCCCATATTGGACTGTACAGTCACCCAAGAACTCACTTTTAGAGTGGAAGCAAGTCTTCCTCGATTTCGAGGGACTGCCTATGATGATGCGTCTGTTTTCACAAAAGTGAGGGACAAGGCAGCCATTGCAATCAGGAAGGAGGAGTGCGAAATATTAGAAGAAATAAACAGAGGCGAAGTATTAAGGGGTTTAGCATCTTTGAAAATGGATAAATCCCCAGGCCTAGATGAAATGTATCCCAAGCTGTTAAGAGAACCGACAGGAAATAGCAGAGGCTCTGATCATCATTTTCTAATCCTCTCTGGCTACAAATGTGGTGCTAAGGGACTAGAGGAGTGCTAATGTTGTACTGTTGTTTAAAAAGGGAGAAAGGTATACAACCGAGTAATTACAGGCCAGTCAGCCTAACCTCGGTGGTGGGAAAATTACTGGAAAAAATTCTGAGGGACAAGATAAATCTTCATTTAGAAAGACACTAATTAATCAAGGACAGTCAGCATGGATTTGTTCAGGGGAGGTCGTGCCTGACTAATTTGATTGACATTTTTTTGAGGTGTAATAAGGAGGGTCGATGAGGATAGTGCGTTTGACATGGTGTATTTTGGATTTTAGTAATACGTTTGATAAGGTACCACATGGCAGATTGGTCACAAAAGCAAAAGCCCAAAGTGGCAAGTTGGATCCAAAATTGGCTCAGAGGCAGGAATCAAAGGGTAATAGACTATGTTTTTTTTTTGTGACTGAAATGCTGCTTTCAGTGGAGTTATGCAGGGATCAGACCTTGTGGTATATATCAATGATTTAGACTTGAATGTAGGGGATAGGATTAAGAAGTTTGCAGATGATATAAAAATTGGCCGTGTGGTTGATAATCAAGAAGAAAACTGTAGACTGCAGGAAGACATCAATGGACAGAACAATGGCAAATGGAATTCAATCCGGAGAGGTGTGAGATAATGCAGTTGGGGAGAGTTAACAAGGCAAGGGAAGAGACAATAAATGGTAGGACACGGAGAAGTGTAGAGGAACAAAAGGACCTTGGAGTGCATGTCTGCAGATCCCTGAAGGTAGCAGGACAGGTAGACAAGGTGGTTAAGAAGGCATATGGGATACTTGCCTTTATTAGCCGAGGCATAGAATATAAGAGCAGGGAGGTTATGCTTGAACTGTAGAAAACACTAGTTAGGCCACAGCTGGAGTACTGTGTGCAATTCTGCTCACCACATTACAGGAAAGATGTCACTGCACTAGAGAGGATACAGAAGAGATTTAAGAGGATGTTGCCTGGACTGGAGAATTTTAGTTATGAGGAAAGATTGGATAGGCTGAGGTTGTTTTCTTTGGAACGGAGGAGGCTGAGGGGAGGCCTAATAGAAGTGTATAAATTTATGAGGGGCCTAGATATAGTGGATAGGAAGGCCCTATTTCCCTTAGAAGAGGGGTCAATAAATTTAGATTTATAGATTTAAAGTAATTGGTAGACAGTTTAGAGGGGATTTGAGGAGAATTTCTCACCCAGAGCAGATGGGAGTCTGGAACTCACTGCTTGAAAGGGTGATAGAGACAGAACCCCTTATAGCATTTAAAAAGGACTAATATTCATTTGAATTGCCGTAACCTACAAGGCTACAGACCAAGAGCTGGAAAGTAGGATTAGGCTGGACAGCTCTTTGTTGGCTGACACGGACATAATGGGCCGAAAGGCCTCCTTCGGAGCTGTAAATTTCTATGATTCTATAATAAATGCAATGATTTCAGTTGGATATTGACGGACATAAAAAAAATCTGAATTGTGCTTTTTATCTTTCCACTTCAGATTATAGCAGCATCTCCAAGAAAGTCTGATTGGATTGTGCAATCTTACTCTATTCAAGGGTAATTAAACACTGTTGACATTGGCCATTATAGTCAGGTAACTGGACATCAATCATTAGCATAACATAATGTGGGTTAGAAAATGCTGCTGGAGTTTCCATTGGTACTACAGAGTATATAGCCAGAAAGTGACGACTCTTAATCTTCCAATGAGTACATATTATATGAAAATATAAAGTCTCTCGAAAAAGAAAATCAGAAAATTGCTAATTGTTGATAAAGATCAATCTTTTAGAGTTAAAATTCTGCATTTAAAAACTAGTCTACTACATAAAGCTTTTGAATGCTACTCATAACTGAAGTAAGTTTACAATATGACTATGCAATATCAGTTTAAAAGTATTCTCATAACTGTAGCACTTGACAAACTTTTCCCTCCAACACATTCAAAAGGTCACATGAATATAATTATGAAACACAATAGGCAAATTAAATTACTCAAGTATGAATTAAGCATATAAAAATGGGGCTACACCAGTTAAAGTTGTTTGATCAACATGAATTATTAGGTTCTGAAACAGCATGCATTATAAAGAGCATCTCCAAGTTAAATTCAGTAAGTTTGTTATTCCTGGGTGTGAAGTGTTTTTTTTAAAAAAAACCATGCTGCTCTGATCATGGAGTTTATTATAACGGCATTAATCTCTCCATTTGAGAGAGTGCAGCAAACACAATGAATGCGCAGTTGCTTTTGCTCATTACCAGCAATATGCAAATTAATGCATCATGGGGAGCAGGCTCTGTCAAATTGCTGCAGGCAATGCAGACTAAATATTCAAGCAAATTTGTATAAACACAAAACAAAGAAACAGCCACAAACCAATTCAAACTTACTTCTAAAATTGCTCATCTTAAAACTGTAAATTTTCAGCTAAGCTGTCAAAAAACCCTGAATCAAGCTTAAAATATATTTTGCCATGCTTTCATTTCAACTATCGAGCCATGAAAGCAACCTACATGACTGATACTGTTTCAGCAAGTAAACTATACAACAGTCCACTGTCCCCGATTTTGCACTTATAAAATAGCAGAGTAAAGATTCATAAAACATTTATGTTTCTGTACCACAAAGTTCTACCCCAACACTTTAACACCAACATGACAAAACAATATTAGCAAGCAGGGTGACTAATTAACCAAAATTTCTGTACAATTAAAAATAATTGATTGTACTAGCTGGTTTAATGACCAATCATACAATACTCCAAACACAAAGGCTTGCTTTAGTCACATTTTACAAAAAACTGCAGAGATCATTGAAATAAAATACAAATGCACAAGTGCATTTTTAGCCAGTTTATCAGCTAGCAATGACAGAAAAATGAAATGTGAATTAGCGGATTTATTTAAAGTGAATTCATTTTGTGTTGCATTTTTATCCACCGAGTTGTATTGCTTATTATTGTTCGATAACAGAATAAAATGTAAGTTTGAACAATCCACACAAGACTTTTCCCCTGTGCCAACTATATCCCCATTCGCCAGGAGTACTTCACTCCTCTTAAAGATTCCTTACCTGGTGGCCGAGGGACAATGAACATTATAACACACTCAGATCTGCAGAGCAAGGGCAAATACAAGTTCAATCTTTGCTCTATTCAGTTCTTGATCCGAGATGCACCAAGGGGAGAGAAACTAAACGGAGATTATGACATTTAAAAGTTGGAGGACTGTGAAATAAATTCCAAGCAAGAATCGCACCTGCTGGTTCCTAGCTTTCTCACTTCTGCATATACAGGGCATTGACGACACTCTCGGAGGAAGCCATGCACTAGCTTTAGCAGCAGGTCTCGAAGCCAGAATACCAAAGATTATGATAATTTACAAAATGTACCAAACAAAAATTGCTCTTTTTTTTGGAAGGTTAAACACTTTAGGAAGGTTATAAATTAAGACATTTGATTTGCTAGCTCGTGGTATTAATTTCAAATCGCACAACCATCTATTTGTAGGATTGTTTTTTTTTTAAAAACAACTATTTTTTTAAATGGCCAGTCAAATTATTTCAGTAAGAGACCAAATGTGATTTAATAGATATATTTGGCTCATATTTATAAAATTAATACTTCAGAAGATTTCACACTTCACTTAAGTAAATATTCCAAATGGCATAACAAATTGCATTTAATATTTCCTCTCAAGTCAACAACAACTTTTATTTATATAGCATCTTTAATGTAGTAAAATGTCCCATGGCACTTCACATGGGCGTTCAAAGTTTAACACTGATCCACAGAGATATTAGGACAGGTGACCAAATGTTTATTTGACGAGGTAGGTTTTAAGGAGCGCTTTAAAGGAGGACACAGAAATAAAGAAGTGGAGTGGTTTAGGAAGGGAATTCCAGAGCTAGGGGCCCAGACAGCTGAAGGCACAGCTGCCAATGGCTAGGCAAAGGAAATTGTGGATGCACAAGAGGCGAGAATTGGAGGAACAGTGGCCTCAGAGGATTGTAAGGCTGGAGGCTGTTACAAAGATAGGGAAGGGCGAGGCCTTGGAAGGGTTTGAACACAAGGATGAGAATCTTAAATTTGAGGTGTTGCTGGACCAGTCGCTAATGTGTGTCAGTGAGCACAGGGCTGATGGGAGAACGGGACTTGGTGCAAGTTAGGATATGGGCAACAGAGTTTCAGATGAGCTGAAGTTTATGGAGGATCGAAGGTCGGAAGCCAGCTAAGAGAGCATTGGAATAGTCGAATCTGGAGTTAGATGAAGGTTTCAGCAGCCGAGGGGCTGAGGCTGAGGCAGAGGTGGAGACGGGCAATATTATCGAAGTGGAAGTTGGCGGTCTTGGTGAAGAAGCTCAGCTCAGGGTCAAACAGGACCCCAAGAGGTTATGGACAATCTGGTTCAGCCTCAGAGTGACCAGGGAGGAGAATGGAGTTTGTGACCAGCACCAAAGACAATGGCTTTGATCTTCCTAATATTTAATTGGAGGAAATTTCTGCTCATCCAATACTGGATGTCCGACAAGCAGTGCGACAAATCAGAGGCAGTGGAGGGATCGAAGGAGGTGGTGTTATGGTAGAGCTGGGTGTCGTCAGCATACACATGGAATCCACTATTTTCGGAAGAAATTGCCACGGGGGAGCATGTAGGAGAAATAGGAGGTGACCAGAGATAGATCCTGTGGGACTCCATTAGCAACAGTCCAGAAGCAGGAAGAGTAGCCATTTCAGGAGATTTTCTGGCCATGTCTGGACAGATTGGATTGGAATCAGGGGAGGGCAGTCCCACCCAAACTGAAGCAAGCTAACAAGGTGGAATGGGAGAAAGGGGATGATGAACAATCAGGGTATAAATTTAAATTCTTTTACATTAGCACCAATCTGCTACGGGCATTGGACAGAAAACCCAGCAAAGCTAGAGGTATGTTAGTATAGTGCTTGGGCCCAAGTTTCCCCAGGAGCTGCTCCTATTTTTTTTTGGAGCAACTTGATTTTTCTGGACTATCTTTTTAGTTGCAATTCTAGCCATTTAATTTCCGCCAGTGTAAGTAAATTAGTTAGTTTTTTTTAAATTCAGTATTTTTTTCCCCCAAAAGGGGGCATTCCCAGCCACTTACCCCTGTTTGAGGAGTTTGCCCAGCAAATAGTTGCTCCAAACTAACTTAGGCCAGCGTATGTTGCCACTTCTGTCCACACAGAAAAACCTTACCTAGAGTTAAGGAATTGGCGCAAGTAACTACATTTAATGCATCATCAAGCACCAAACAAAGCACAAAAAGTAATAAGCAATTAATTAACTAACAAATAAAATAGAAGGAACCCTGCACCTAAAACACCAAGACCAAAGTAATAAGCAATCAATAAATAAAAAATAAAAAAAATAGAAGGTACCCTGCACCTAAAACACCAAAATAAGTCAGTAAATAATAAAAAATAGAAGTCCTACCTTAGGGAACACAGCAGGCCGCCGATGAGGGAGCCCATTCGGCCAGGGCTAGGGACGGCATGCTTCGGGCCCCTCCCACACACAGCCTACACGCGTTTGCAGAACCGGCCTGCCAGGAGCTACTGCACATGCACTCAGACTCTAGCGTGCATGTGCAGAGGTCCCGGCACTGTTTTCAATGCCAGGACCTGGCTCCGCCCTCAATCCATTGGGCTGCGCTGCGCCACAACCGATGAGAGGCTGGGGAGCGGCCAAAATACAGACGTCGTTTTTCGGCACGCTTGGAGGTGGACAAATGCAGCGTATCTCGGGTGAGGGCACCAGAAAAACAAGTTAGGGAAACTCTAGCCCTTTGTTAGTACTCATTTGAAGTAGAAACAAAAGATCAAACCTCTGGATGAATTTGATTTGTTTCACCACTACAAATAATTGCGCCAATAATTCACTGCCCCTGGAAATAAAGGTTTTTAATACAAATATTTGGGTGGATGAAGGCAACACCATACCTCCAGGAGCACAACTAAAGGAACTATCTGTAGCATAACCATTTTCAGGCAGTAACAGCAGCCTCTACAAATGCTCTCCACAAAGAAATACCTCAAACACAGACAATACTGAATCTGTGTAAGGAAAACGAGTTGGATGCCTTTCATTTTGATTTAGAAAGGATTGTTGTAAAGCAGATACCAAAGAGAGCATCTCTGATGAAACAGCTTTTGAACCCAAGAGACTGCTCTCTCATTGGCGTACAATGTAACATTGTGGTTATCAATCAATACAGCCTCGAATTGGTGATCAAAGGTAGCCCAACTCAACTTAAATAAAAATTTAACATGACTCAGAACAGTCCACATAGTATTGAATGCCAGCGATGCTAGGGTGATGCAGTGAAATAGCAAACTGTCGCTTCACCTCTCGGATCTTAGTGATACCATATTACAGTAGCACAAATCTGGCAATCTCACTAGGATAGGCTATTAATTATGCACAAAATAAAGCATTTAAAATTGTGCAGTTGCCTCCAAGATTGCGCCTATAGCACATTGCTAAGATACAGTAGAATAACAAAGCATAATTCTCAACAGAAGCAGACAGGTGGGGATTCCATTAACTCTCAATGATTGAATAACTGCTAAAAGGTTTAACCATAGAATAAAAAGATTCATCAAATGGAACTCTCAGACCAACTCGAGCAAAAATCCAAAACAGCTCGACTGGGACATCTCTCTCCCAACTCTCCTACAAATTTACTGACATTTACCTGGGAACTTGTGCTTTCTCTCTCCAATCTCAAGCACTGACATTGGTCATACATTGGTTTCAAATGGCAATTTTGTGAGGCAGAGTTTGACCTTGGCCCCAAGTTGAGAAAGGCACATATCATAATGTAAAGTAGAAGCATCATAGGCAGTCCCTCGGAATCGAGGAAGACTTGCTTCCACTCTTAAAATGAGTTCTTTAGGTGGCTGAACAGTCCAATACGAGAACCACAGTCTCTGTCACAGGTGAGACAGATAATCGTTGAGGGAAGGGGTAGGTGGGACTGGTTTGCCGCACGGTCTTTCCGCTGTCTGTGCTTGATTTCTGCATGCTCTCGGCGAGGAGACTAGAGGTGCTCAGCGCCCTTCCGGATGCACTTCCTCCACTTTGGGCGGTCTTTGGCCAGGGACTCCCAGGTGTCAGTGGGGATTGTTGCATTTTATCAGGGAGGCTTTGAGGGTGTCCTTGTAACGTTTCCTCTGCCCACCTTTGGCTTGTTTTCCGTGAAGGAGTTCTGAGTAAAGAGCTTGCTTTGGGAGTTTTGTGTCAGACATGCGAACAATGTGGCCTGCTCAGCAGAGCTGATCAAGTGTGGTCGGTGCTTCAATGCACTCAAGAGCAGAAAGTGACGACGAGATTCAACACCGCCTCCAGTGCGCCAATGCAGCCTTCGGCCGCCTGAGGAAAAGTGTGTTTGAAGACCAGGTCCTCAAAACTGCCACCAAGCTCATTGTCTACAGGGCTGTAGTAATACCCACACTCCTCAGAGACATGGACCATGTACAGTAGACACCTCAAGTCGCTGGAGAAATACCACCAACGATGTCTCCGCAAGATTCTACAAATCCCCTGGGAGGACAGACGCACCAACATTAGCGTCCTCGACCAGGCCACATCCCCAGCATTGAAAGCAGAAGCACACCAATGGCAGATCCAAGACCAAATATGTAATCCACCACATTTTGCATCTTCAAAATGTTTCACAAACATGTTTTTCCTAGCTCATGCATTTCAAGCATGAATTGTTCTGAACATTTCCAGACTGTTCAATGTGTCTTAAGGAATTCAACCACAGCTCCTCTGGAAATGTAAAATACAATGTGAAATAGCCGATTATTTTAAACATTCCTGTTTCCCCATGGAAACCATCAAAATATAAATGGTGCACATCCTTGCTGCAGAATCCTGAGACAAGTTCTTTAATTAAATCAAGTCAAAAATATAGCCTTGGCCCCTTCTTTGCCTATGTGCCACCTTGGCAACAACCAACCTGAATTATACTTGGCTTCTTTCCTACAGACTTCCACATGTACACTGATGACACCTCTCGATCAACTCGCTCGACCACACAGCTTCAGTGCTATCAAGACTGCTTGTCAAACATCCAATCTTCGATAAGTGACAATTTCAAACTAAATACTGGGAAAACCGAAACCATCATTTTCAGCCCGCAACATAAATTCTGTACCCTCTCCATCAACTCCAACACCTTCCTTAGCAAAGGTGATTTCAGTTTCTAACTCCCATATTCTCTCCATCACAAAGACTGCCTGCCTGGCCCTACCTCAGACCATCTACTGCTGAAACCCTTATCCATGCCTTCATCACCTAGAGACTCAATGCTTTCCTGGGCCAGCCTCCCATAATCCACACTATAAACTTCAGCTCACCCAAAACTCTACTGCCAGTAAACTATGTCGCAATAAATCCTGCTCACTCATCACTCCTGTCTTCACTGTCCTACATTAGCTCCCAGGACGCATTTTAAAATGCTCAAAATGCGTTTAAATCTCCCCGCGCCCCTATGACCTTGCTCCTCCCTCTCTCTAATCATCTCCAGCAATACAATGCTCTCTCCATTCTTTCTGACTCCAGCCGATTGTGCCTCCTCTTTCCCTTGAGAGAGAGAGAGAGAGAGAAGAGAGCGAAAGGAAAAAAGAAAAGAAAGAAAAAAAGAAAGAAAGAAAGAAAGAAAGAAAGAAAGAAGAAAGAAAGAAAGAAGAAAGAAAGAAAGAAAGGAAGAAAGAAAGAGAGAAAGAAAGAAAGAGAAAGAAAGCGAAGAGGAAAGGAAAGAAAGAAGAAGAAAGAAAGAAAGAAAGAAAGAGAGAGAGAGAAGATAGAGAGAGAGAGAGAGAAGAGAGAGAGAGAGAGAGAAAGAAGAAAAGAGAGAGAGAAAAGAGCGAAAGGAAAAAGAAAGAAAGAAGAGAGA